>NW_010366289.1:89108-99898 GCF_000414095.1 Morus notabilis | reverse complement strand
TTTTTCCAAAAAAAAAAAAAAAAAAAAAAAAAAAGAACAAATAACTATTCTTCTGCTTCCATGACAGCCGTCCAGTTGTTGGGCGTTGAAAATAACGCGAATATCTTTACAATTTTGTTTCTTTTTTGTTTGTTTGTCTTTAGTGACAGTTTATCCATCATTACCTTGGCAATTATACAGTGAATGCTTTCTTAAGCAGTTAATCTCGAAGCATTGGGAGTCCAACTGCTAATTAAGCTGTCGCGCTGGATTTTCTAGTTTATTGTTACTTTTCGTGACAATAAAAAATGGAAATGATCTGTACACGAGGTGCATTATTATTATTATTATTATTATTTTTTGGGGCATTGTGACACCACAGACTGATACAAAGATGGTGAAAACATGAACAATAATGGGGGAGGGGAAGCGTTTGTGGATTCTGAGGTCCACAGTATTTTAAAAAGGTCCATCTCTAATTATTAGGGGTGGTTTGGTAATTCAATTAGCTCAAGTTTTTATTTTTTTTATTATTTTCTTATAAGGAAGCTCAGCTCTAGTTTTTTGACCATCCTGGTTTTCTCTACCATCACCATATGTCATTAATCAATTCAACTTTTTTCTTCGCAATAAGAGAGAAATATGAGATTTAGGGTTCGTTTAGTTCGCTGATTTGAGTTTTTAATTCGAATTGAGATGTGATTTTATGTGAGAGTTTTTTATTGTAGTAAAAAAGTTAGATGTGACTGTTTCTGAGAGCTTTTTACTATAGCAAAGCTCGAATTCTAAACTCGAATATGTGAAATGAACGGGGCCTTAACCTTATTTATTTTGTAGATTTGAGTTTTTAATTTAAGTTGAGATGTGATATTTTTTAAAAGTTTTTAACAGTAACAAAAAAAGTTAATGTGACATTTTTTAAAAGTTTTAAACTGCTAACCCCGTTCATTTCACTGATTCGAGTTTAGAATTTGAGTTTTTTTACAGTAAAAACCTCTCACAAACAATCACATCTAATTTTTTTACTACAGTAAAAAGCTCTCACATAAAATTACATCTCAACTCAAATTAAAAACTCAATTCAGCGAACTAAACGAGCCCTAAAACTGAAAACTCAAATCGGTGAAATGAACAGACCTTAAGTTCTTTTTTTCCCCTAAGTATCAACTTATTGAGTTGATAAAGGAGTTTGACACGATTAAAATCTGAGTCAAGTTTTACTTCCGTAGGGGTATGGAAAAAAGTTTAAGAGAAGATGGTTTATCCCCTATTTTAACCAAGAAAGAACCTTTTATACTTTTTTATGTATGTATAAGTATAATTCGCAAATTAGAAAACTATATACGAGTTTTAATAAGCCTATGAATGAGTATAATTATTCCATCGTCTTAAGTTTTGTTTTGTTTTGTTTTTTTTTTTTTTGGTATCATGAAATAATTAGGTGCACGTGGAAAGAATAATTAACAGCTCATTTTGGTCTTTACAATTAGTCCTCAACGAACGGCTCACATTTTCAAGTTTCACGTACAAAGACTAGCCGTAAAGTTTTCTACAAAGGAAAAACAAATGAAAAAAAGACTCATCATAGTGCCAATATTAGTTGTTGTGTTCCCAAGTTAAATTTAGGGCTAGGATCATTGAATAGCAGCCTAGTCAATTATTTTCTACTCTCTATGCGTTAAAGCAGAAATAGCAATTTAGGAATTTTTAATTTTTTTTTTAAGGATAAGTTTGAGCACAAAAAGGAGAGGAGAAAAAAGGTGGACGTTGTCACGCGTTTTTTTTTTTTCTCTTCTCTACAAAACTTTATTTATTTTCCTTCGTATGAGGTTACGTATTGTCTCGTTCATTTTATCGATTTGAGTTTAAAATTTAAATTTTGTTATAGTAAAAAGTTCTTAAAAATATTCACATTCAACTTTTTTACTATAGTAAAAAATTATTACATAAAATTACATCTCAACTCAAATTAAAAACTCGAATCAACAAACTAAATAGATTATATGTTTATCCTTGTTGACAATCTTCGTGGCTTACTTTCTAGCCAAATAAAAAAAAAGGCACTTTCGTGGCTTCCTGAGGATTAGAAGCCTTTGACTTCTTTATCCCATTTTTGCAATCAATAACAGCTCTCGACTTTGGCTTCCTATTCATCTGATAATAACAAACAACTGAGTTGACTTTTGCATATACCACATAAATTTATGATATTTTGTCACGCGATGTATAGTAATTTTATAAGTTAAATTCGTGAACATCTTATGATAGAGACAACGATAGGCAATTCGGCATGTTTATGACTTAAATTACCTTGGTCATATTTTTAATGACAATCATAACGAATGAAAAAAAATAAAATAAAAGAAGTTTTCTTAATGGAAATTTATTAGTACTTCACTTGCAAAACGAGCCTCGGAAAGTATTAACATGCGGAAGTAATTTGACCAATTATGCATCTGCACAATTGATTCAATCTTCGTATAAGGTGTACTGAATCATCTTGGTATCATCACCACCTCCAATTGACTTTGTTCATTTATTAATGGTAGTAGTAAGTTATCATTAAAATAGTCTGTAGAAGTAGTTGTACCCTAAACAAAAGTCGCCTGCAAAACAAGAAGTAAAAGGCGCAAGCTAGGCATGTTTTAGGAGAAATAAGACCAAGCATGAAGCAACTTGTGCCCCCGTTCACTTCGTGAGTTTGAATTGCGTGATTTTAAACTTTTAGATTTTTATCTCGCTCATTTTACCGATTTGAGTTTTCAATTTCAGTTTTGCTACAGTTAAAAGCTCTCATAAAAAGTCACATCTAACTTTTTTTTCTACAGCTAAAAACTCTCACATAAAGTTACATCTCAGCTCAAATTAAAAATTCAAATTAACGAACTGAACGAGATTATGATTCGAACCGACATTTGGTAGTGTAAAGTTAAAATAAGAAATAAAACATCACATTAGAGAATAAAAGTTAAAAGTGGTGTTTAGTTATTGTTAAAATTATGAGTAAACCAGATATAGAATACGGTTTTAAACTAAAAATACTATAACAAATAAGTCAATAAAAAAAAAATTCAAACCCACAAGAACTACTTAGGGACTTTCTCTGGTAAACATTTACTTTTCAGCTGTTAAATCTGTATCAGAATCTATTTACTTTTTTAATATGATGTGATCTTAATAAGATTTAATGATCAAGAACTGAGACTATTGGCAGGACAAACTACCGAAAAAACTCTTAACTTTAGGTGGTTTAAGTTCTCTAAAACCCAGAATTTTGGATTCTCAAGCCAAGGTTCAGATTCAAAATTGTAACAACTAAATATGGGTTTAAAATCAAATAATAGGTTCAAACTCACATGAACTCTTCAAACAAAATGGCCATAAGAGTGCAATAGTTACAAGAAGGGGGGGAAACAGGACAAACGTGTCCACACAAATTTTTGAGGTCTTGTTTCATGCATTTTTTCTCACCTTAGTTTATCGGCACAAGGAAAGCTCATCTTCTGCCCAAAATGTGGCTGCTCTCACGCAAAATCCAACATCGGAAGTAATCCTCTTTTTGGTTGGATCATTGTAGCAAACTTTTGCCGCCATTACTTTATAACCTCTTGAAAGTACGCACTGAATAATATAAACATTCTTTTTCATTGTCCCAATCTAACAATGATCGATAAACAAATTCAGCGGGAAACTAATAAAAATGCATGATATTAATGATCCAGAAGGCATATAATTCAGAAATTACTGTTGCATGATTCTCCCAACCAACGGTTTGTTTCTATACACTTGATTCTCCCAACCAACCAAACTTCCCTTTAATTAGTTTGGCAATATAGAAAACTTATTCTTTCCCATTAATCATACATAAATATATAATCACTTCCATCTTTTCCCCACCAAATACGACGGGTTAATCACCTTAATCAGTAATTTAATTAGCTACAACCACCAGAGCCAAACCCAATCCTCCCTCCACCAATATCATACACCACCTGCAACGTCTTCTGCTGAACGTTCCCGAATATCGCCACGTCACCGTCGTCGCTGTTCCCGGCGAACGCCAGACACACCTGCGAAAGACTCGCCGCGTACAGTATCCCCGTCGCGTCCAGATCCACCGCCGTCCCGCCGCCGAAGTAGAAGCTTATCTTCGGGATCGTCACCGTCTGGTAGGCGCTGAGATTGAAACACGTGTCCAGTATCGACAGAGCTGGGGCCGACGGGTATTTGCTCATCTGCTTCTTGAACTCCCCGCTCAGCGCCGAGTACGCCGTCGGCGGGAGTCGCGTGATTACAGTGCCGGAGTCGATGATTGTCCCCGCCGACTGGAACAAAGTAGCCGGAACGGAGAGCTTATTTCCGCCAACGCTGATCCCGAGGACCTGGAGCGCGTAGAACGACGCGCTGGCGGAGAGCGTGGAGAGAGGCGTGTACTTGATTGGGTATTGGGCCTTGCTGCCTGTGGTGCCGAAGGAAAGGTAGCCCGTTGAGCTTGAGGAGCTGGGGAGGCAGTAGGAAAAGAGGCGGTTGTACTTTTGGGCCGTTTGCTCGACGAGGGAGATCTTGTTGCGGCCCAGGCCCAATAGCCGGGCTGACCCGCCGAAGAGGCCTTGGTTGTTTTGGCCGCAGCCGTAGAGGAAGTTACTGATGACGTCGGATGACGACAGCGTTAGGGTGTCTCTAGCAAAGTAACCGACCGAGAACGACGAGTCGCCGTATTGGATGCCGTATACGCACGTGGATGTCACTGACGAACAACTGGGTGTGTTGCCTGAAAAATATATTGATAATAATCAATTCAGCACTAATGTTCTCCCCTTAGTTGTTTTTTCTTATTATATTTTGTTATTAAATTTTTTTTTTTATCTTTTAATAGGGTTCTGTTTTGTAGAGTTAGAGATTCTATTAATTTTCTTGATGTGATTTTAATTAAATTTAACATCCGTAGAAGGCTCCTTAAATTAAGAGAGTTTATTTAAGTTGTGACTTGTAAGTTGGTTATTGATGTTGAAGAAGACTTGCCATGGTATAATCAAGTAAATCTTGTTCAATTCAATATTCGTCTTTTATTTCATCAACAAGGAAAATGGAGAATTATTTTTCTTTTTGGTAGAACAAATTAATGAAGAATAATTATTTGTGAAGTGGTCTAATTAACTTTTAGAACTGGTAGCAACAGTTTTACTCTTGAGGGATTCGAACTTATAATAATGCATTTGGTCGGTAGATTCGTACTATGATTTGAATTATGAATCGTGGTTCGTTATAGTGTTTTTTCTCATAAAAAAATACACGTAAATTGAGAATAATTCTGAATCTATGAACTAAACGTGTATTGAAAGTTAAATTAACCTCTAAATTAATGGAAGATGTGAGCCTACGAATACCTGTGGCGCTTTTGAGTTGGGAGCAGTCTGCGGAGGTGCAAGAGACGTTGGAGTAAGAGGAAGACTTGGAGGGATCAAAGATGGTCTCCTTTTGGCTGTAGCAGGACTTAGCACAGGGCTGGCATTGTGTCCAAGTGAGGTCGCTTCCGGTGTCGAATATGAGAGAAAGGTCCCTTTTCGGCGTCCCTAGGCCCACCGTCACTATATAGTTTCCCGAGCCCACGACGGCCCCAGACTTTGCCGGGATGGTGGTGGCATCCTGTTGATGTATCCTGCCGGTGGCTGCTGCTGTGGTGGCCGATTTCTTGGCAAGGCGGGCGTGGATGGATTTGACCCGGGATTGGTCTTGCTGGAGGATTTGAGTGTGATCATGAGTGGTAATACTGTCTTGGTGGACTTGGGAGCATGGGCCATGCTTGTGCACCACTTTCAACGATGCCTCGTGGTTAGGCACTGCGAGAGTTCATAGTAATGGAATTAAATCAATGAGATTATACATGACTTCCACAATATGTCATTTCGTGATTAGGTCGAAAAGAGGTTGTTTGATTGAACGAAGGTTGAAAAAGATCGACCAAAACAGTGAAACGAATTTGAAAAAGGAGGAAAATGGAAACGAGTTGCACAATAGTACTTGCCTAGTTGCATTGTATTTATATGCGTAGTTGTTTGAAGCATATCACAATTATGGGCCCATTTAATTCGTTGATTCGAGTTGAGATATGACTTTATTTGACAGCTTTTTACTGTAGCAAAACTCGAATCAGTTAAATGAACGAGATATATATATATATATATATATATATATATAGTGAAGTTTTCAATCACATACCTATGAATACTGTCTAACAAAACAGATTAGTTGGGGGATGAGAATTCATGAAAGTATTTACCTAAAGATCATTTTCGGAACTCCTAAAAGTTTGGCACAAAAAAGGGTGCAATCATAACTTCTTTCCTTTCTCAAGAAGCGCAGAAAATCCATTCTGAAGGTGGGAAGGCTTACCTTTCTTTGGTTCAACCTCCCTGAATCTTAGGAACAGCCAATATATATAGTATTTGATAAAAAGTGTAAAAAGAGTACTTTGTATAAAAATCAATGTAACTCTTTTAAGTTATTTTAAAACATTAGAGTAAAAGTAGTATTTTAAAAAGTTTAAGATTATAATCTAAGTTTTATGTGTATGCGTGCGCTATACTTGTAAACATAAGAGTAAAAGTAGTATATATATACACACAAATATTTAACAAGTCAATTTTCATATATCCCTTTCCTTCAAAATGAAAATTAAAAAAAAAAAAAAGACAGAATGTTTCCCCTCTAAAGATCTATCATCTCTGTATACGTGTTTTTGCACCTACTGAAAGATTTTCCTCGTAGAATAGGGCTTGGACGGTCTCGATGCATAATAATAAATTTTACGAACGTTTTAATTAGGGATCTTCTTTTGGTGAAAGTTCATTTTTATCACCAATATTACATTTGAATAAAACAGATAAAAAAATAGTGCTAAAAGAATTTAATTTTAAACATAAATAATATACGTCAACATCTATTAGTGAAAGAATATCTGTTTAATACCCTTCTAAAATGTTTTTTTATTGTAAATTAACTTTGCTATGGTCTTTTTCTTTAATTGGAAACAATAATAGAACCTTTTTTTCCCCCTTATACACACACACACACACACACACATATATATATATATATATTATTGAAAAGAGTTTTTCTTTTTCACAAGCAAACCGTGTTTTGTTTTGTTTTGTTCGTTTTGGGAATCTGAAATCTTCACTCGTGACTATAAGTGTTCCGTGACCACAAAATGCATGCATGAAAAACAATTTCTCGTGCACTAACACACACACACACAGTATATATATATTTTAATGGCAGTAGGAGACTTGTCAAATTAATTATTAAAGCCTCTAATCTGTCTGGCTTATTCCGAATTTTTGAAATTAATCATCAAGTGCTCTATTTCTATTTAGCGTGACTTAAGACCAAATTAAATGATGCAAATGATAGCAACAGCTTGTTATGAAATGACGTGCTACTTTGATATCTTGAATGCGGAATTAAATTCAGTACAAGTTACTATTATATCTAATCTAAATCTGAAAGCTCCAAAGATATACACATAATTTGATGTGCCCATGATAACCAAATAAGCAATTCTTACCTACCAAAATTTAAGTTACATTAACATAAATCATCGTCATTGAAAAAGTGGCAAATATAATTAACTGGACCCACACGTTTTGGCAACTTGTACAATAAAAAAAAATGTTATCATATTATTCACTACATGACATATTTATTTGTTTTCTAGCTTTAAAAATAAATATCGTAAATGAATTTGGCTTGACCTTTTGGCCGTTGGTGACCCCAGAACAAATGAAGCATTCACGGGTGAATGCTATGTGCATGGCAGAAGATTATGCTATTTCAAATAACTATTGGGGAAAGGAGCCTTCTGTAAATCGTATGTCAAAGTAGTTTGTTCAATCAGAAAAGCAATACTGAATGTGGGGGTAATTAGTTTACGCTGAACAAAGTATAGTTGTTCCTGAACAAAAAATTAAGGCAAGAAAACCATCAGAAAAAAGTTTTAAGAAATTCCATTTGGAATCAATACCTGAAAAAGAAACTTGATAAGCTTTCTAGTATATTGACATCTTTTCATGATTCCCAATATAAATTAACTACTCCAACATAACAACACCGTATAGAAACATGATATAAGACCTTTTAGCCAACGGAAACAAATATATTATCAGACATTAATAGAGAGAGAGAGAGAGAGAGAGAGAGAACCTGTAGAGGTGCTGCAAATAGAATCCGGCAGTAGAGAGCTAAGTTGAACAGTGTATGTATGTTGAGGAGTATTATGGCTATTTGTGGTCTGTTTATATTGCAAGGCAAAGCCCTTCTCCAAAGAGAAGAGAAGGCAAAGAGATACCAAATAACTGAGGACGGATAAGGAGCAAGTGGGAGCTGCCATTTGATTAATGTTATTTGGTGTTCCCACAAAATTGTTTTCACCCTTGAATTTGAGCGCAAACGATTAGCTTTATAAGCTAATTGGACACACCTTGGAAGCCATTTCTTACACGTCACCATGCCGTATGACAATCCCTTTTTCAGTTGATTTTGACATGTAATTAGGGTTCCCCATCAAGGGTGTTCTTGTAATTCCATGCAGGTTGATAATTGACGCGTATAAGGCTCACGTTCACCTAGCTGAAATTGAGGACGAAAAATGTAAAACGTAGGGATCACTGATTTTTGTCCGACGAGAAAAATTAGCGTGTTTAATTAGGTAGTGCGTTCATCTATTATAATTGATGGGTAAATATTCATTTTAAAAAAAAAAAAGGTAAATATATCATTAATAAATAAAATAAATAGTAATGCACTTGGTAATATGGTGATGAGTAACAATGCTCTCTCCTCTCGAATAAAAAGATTTTTTTAAAAACATGAAAACACATTCTAATTCTGATTATAATTTGTTTTGGCATGAAAATATCATAAAGACATCAATTTGTTAGTCAATTTGGGTTTATTGTGAAAAATATGAACTGGACATTTATGTTAAAAACTAAAAGAGAAAGTCAGAGAGTGAGAAGAAGAAGAGAGAGCATAAAAAATAGTGTTGACTTTAGGAAGTGAACCCAGCTGTTTACAGCTGGTTCATGCGTAGAAGAGGGGGAGGCAGAGGCAATAAATACATACCTCCCCTCATTTGTTTTGCATCCTAAAAACTGAGAGTTTCTCCCTTTTGTAAATTTATGGGAAATTCTTTAGATTTCTAATTTGTGGGTTTTTATAATTTCTGTCTAATTTATAATCTTTCTCTTTAGTAAAAAGAGTGGTCCACAGTATCCAGAGATGTAGGTAATATTTGGCCGAATTCCGTTATCAGTTATGGTGTTCTTTTATTTGTTTATAGTATTTAATAGTATTTTATCGGGTTTGTCTGTTGCGTATAATATTGTTCATCTATATGGCACTATTCATATATACGGCACTATTTACAAGTACTGTTCACGATGAAGTTGTTTTTGAGTGAAAAATCTTTCCCAAAACAATAATGGAATAATTATTTTTCATTCTGTTTGTACGACTTTCATTATATATTGTCATTATGTAAAGGCCCTACTTTCCATTATTTCTTCTAGTTGCTTGTACCCATCGATAATCTTCGTGGACATGGCCACGCGGTTGAATTCTCCATTCCTTCTAAGATGACTCTAATTGATTGATCTTTTCCTTAAGGATATTAATAACAAGTTTTAGTTATCATCCATAAAGTTTGTTGTTCATGTCATGTTTGTCTACTCGCACTAAACTCAAGGATAATTGTTGATGGGGAGACATCTTTCCTGATCAGATAATTAGAATTATACTTCCCTAATTTCTCTTCTTTTGTGTTTATTATGAAAAGCATGAACTAATTCATTCAATCGAATTCCACCCTCCAAGCAGAAGCTTATTATATTATGCATGTAGATTCTCAACTACAAAATAAAAAGTTCCCTCTAAAAGAAATGTAAACTGTCAATTAATTTTTCTTGGATTCATTTTTAGAAATATCGTAATGCATACATATAAATGTATAAAGAATAATGATAGGGACAACAATTCTATTTCCAACTTATATGAATAAGTTTCTTCAGCTTGAGTTGGGTTAAAAGCACGGAATGTATTTACACCATCACCATCTTTAAATAAAGTATTTTCTATGGTAGCACCATAAATAGCACATAGAAGAGCAGCGCCCAATACCCCGGCAACTCCCATAATATAAAATGGGTTCAATGTCAAATTATGAAACCCTTGGAAAAAGAGGATGAATCGAAATATAGCTGCTACACCAAAACTAGACGCAAAGAACTAACAAGACTGACCTAACGGAGAGTTGTCATCTTTTTATTAGTAACTGTTGAAAAGATTAGCAGACTACATCTACAAATAAAAAAATATCTATACCAAATAAGTTAATACAAAATAATTTAGGTTAGAATTGGCGTCTCTAGCACTATTTTTGTGCGAATTATATATCTTAAATTTCATTAGCTCTGGTACTAATATTCTTAATTTCAAACATTCTCTAGAAGTACGAAACTCCTCCAAGCTGTGTATCCCATCCATATCCCTTAGAAGATAATAATTCAGTGGGTCTCATCTTCAATTCAATTATAATTATAAAATTCACGAGTGGTTCTGATCAGCTTCAATTCAGCTCTATTATAAGAATTGTTTTATAGTGATCCCAACAAAAATGCCTCACGTGTTGGTGTCGAGAGTGGACGAAGTCGTCGTCACTCGTCAACACACACAGTGAGAAAAGTTAAAACCATGATTCGTTGATTTTGAAACCATGCACCGCTCACTTCTCGGATTTTTCTTTTTTTTGGGGG
>NW_010366289.1:70746-87416 GCF_000414095.1 Morus notabilis | reverse complement strand
GGGGGTGTGGAAGCTTGGTCCACTCCACTCAGGAATTGCCGGCTTATATTGAGAAATTTATAAGATGATACTAATTTGGGTTCAGTTCAGACTTGAAAGAGATTGAAACCCAAGCAATATTTTGTACACAACATTCCACTCTTCGTTGGAAGTCGTACAGGAATGTTGGAATTACATTGAAATTATTCCCACGCTTCTCTCGTCACTTTTTTCAGCCAATAAATATGACTTGTCTTGGAGTCACCCACTAATTTCTCCCACCAACCCACTATCTACATGTACGTACTTTTCAATCTACACAAACTTATTACTGGAATTCAGTTAAAATTACATTAAACGAAAAAAATATATAAAATTAGTGGAAGTTGATGCATATTTAACGGTTTAAATAGAAACTCATTAGAGTGTATGTATAATTTTAATAGTTACTCCAATATTTATTCAGTAATGGGTATCATTATTATTTTAACCGTAAGGTATTAATCCAACAGTTATAATAAATTAGATAATTGACTAAAAAATTTATGATAATTAATATAACTAGATTCTTATCATGTCACATCATTAAATTTTTATATTTAGTAATAATCACGGATGGAAACGTAACCACTGAAAACTCATATATATATATATATATTTCATATTCTACTGTAAAAATCTCATGATTATAGTTATAGGGGAGATTACAGTGAATAGCGCCCTTTTAAAGCAAACTTTAAAAAGAATATATATACCTATAGTTTTGCTAAATTAAGAAAATGTCAATTTGTTTAAAAAAATTAACTTTCTTTAATTGTTAATTGTTCTTAATAAATTATTATTAATCAAATTATTAAGTCATACTTTAAATAAATGACGCTACTTTGCTAAATTAATTAAATTAATTTTTTAATCATTGATTGATTTTTGGTAAATTGTTGATTGATCTTGATAAATAATTGTTTAAACAATTTTCCAAAAGCATATACTTTAATATAGTTTTGCTAAATTATGAAGATGTCCATTTTGTTTCAGAAAAAAAAGACTTTAGAAAATCGCTGATTAATCTATGGTAAATTATTGATTGCTTTTGGTAAATCATTGATTAATCAATTTGAAAACATACTTTAAATAATATGTACATGTCCCCAGTTTTACTAAATTTATTTATTTTTTTTCAAAAATTGACTTTATTAAATCGTTGATTGATTTTTAATAAAATTATTGATTGATCTAGTATATTATTAATTAATCAGTCAAGTTTATCAATATGTCTAATTTATTTCTCAATCACCTTTTTTAAAAAAATTGACATTTTTTATAATCTAAGAAAATGAGGGATATTGCTAATTGTATACACACATATATCTTATATGGGAGGATCCAAAATGATGACCGCCAATCGTCATGTTTTATTTTAGTTTTCTTCTCTCTATTCTTTATGTAACGTAGATTTTATTTTGGCCATGATAAGAATATATAACCTGCTTATATTTTTCTTGTTTTCTCTATGTTTGTTTCGTTCCTCATCTTATTGGTGGGGTGGGGTCATATGCCGAAACGCTATATTAATGGATACTTTCTTTCAAATTTGAAAAACATTTTCGGTAATTAGTGGTTTGAGAACTGACTGACGGTAGTCTGATTTGGAATCATGCAACGCCAAAAATTAATTAGTGATCATGTGTGTTAAACTTTTTCAATTTTTTTTTGGGATTAGGGTTTGCTCATAATTGCTGTATCCACCACTTCAGCTAGCCGAACGCTCAAACCCATTACATTGCCTCAATCGTGGGTCTCTTCTCACTATTAATCAACTTTTTTATTTCTTTATTTCATATTATAAGTACCTATATAAAAATGATTAGAAGTCTCCTCATAAAAAATTAATAAGTCTTTTATACCTAAAAGTTTCTTTCATATATGTAAAGGAGAAAAAAAAAAAAAGTCTTTCTTATCGTTTCGGCAACTTGTGCATGCTTTGATATAAAATCATATAATTGGCAGTGCTGTTTAAAAAATGTCAAAAAAGATGCTTTGTGATGTTTAAAAATATCATTATGATATCCCGAAACTGTTATTCAGACAATAAAATGTCCAATTTACCATTTAAGTTAATAAACCCGCTAAATAAGACAATAAACAAAAAACAAAAAACAAAAAACATTTTCCATGCACGCGCAGTAATCTGGTGACCAATTACATTATGTCATTATCTCACCTAAGAAAATGTCGTGTTAAGGGCAAAATTTGAGGTAATGAAACTGAAAGCATTCCGAATCCGATGGCAAAATATAGGTGCATATATATATATATATGTATTATACAAGACTAGAAATGAGGAAAATGATCCGCTAACACAGAAAATTAACAACAATATGATAATAAATTAACCATGATACATCCACGATCACATCGTAAAGAACCAGCCTACCAACTTAAACCACTGGTGGAACTACTGATCATCCATATGTTTGCGTGTGTCAAAGTTGAATGAAAAATGTTGTTTACCCCTAAATCATATCATATAGATGACTCATGAGTATTAATATTGTGCTAATTAATTAATGGTATGACCTTACCATAAGAAAGTTAACCCATGATAGATTAGTGAGCTTATAATAATTGAGGTTTGTTCTTTAAAAAAAAAAAAAGGTCATTATATGGTCATGATCGCTTATAATGATTGAGGTATGTTCTTAAAAAGAAAAAAAAAATAAAAAAGAGATCTATATGGTCTATATTCCAACATGAGATTAATAGCTAATATTGCTGAATTTAAAAGCAGGAATTACGAGCCAAAAAATCTTATTCCAATAACATGATGATATATCATATTGTACGAAAATTAATGTAAGTGGTAGCTAGCTTGGTGGGGCGCCCTTTATGAGTAGCCTTTATTAATAATTGTTCTCATTATCTTCGGAATCTTATTGAATTATGTATTGTGGGGCTAAGATAGGTGGATACTTTTGGAGTGAGAACAGGATTAGAATCTTGATCGACTGTAGGCCAGACAAGACAAACCTTCTAAGTGCTAGCTGTGGATGAATGCTGGAATCTGACCCAGAATATGAGAGAGAGAGAGAGAGAGAGAGATTTTGATGGGTTAACTGCTTGTCATCATACAATTTCCAACAAGTCATCATATTTCGGAGAAAATGACGTCTCCTTTCTTGTTACAGAGCCCCACTTACAACTTTTTTTTTTTTTTTTCATTTCCCACTTGGTGTGAGAAACATGATTGGAATGGAAAAAGAAGAAAATTAGACGTGCTCAAATCATCTTTTATGTAATAACAGACCAATTGTGTACATACTCATTAATGTACTTTAAACAAGATTTGCCTATAAGTTATAATTAAAGATTATTGGCTGCCACGTCTGTCGTTATAGAGGCACAAATTAAGTTCTGACATGCCTTGTATCATATGAGTTGCCATTTGAGCAAATTACATGGCTATTTTTGACTGATCTACATAAGGACAAAAATAATGTAACTTTTTATATGTCCATATGTTATATCATGTCATTTCATAATTTAAGAGTACTAAAGCATATATTTTATATTAGCTGTTTAAGGCCTTGTCTTCGAAAAGTCGACGTATCTTTCAGACTCTATGACCTATTGTTATCGTTGCATTTTTTTTTTCTTTGTATTCAGGCTCTTAAGATCTTATCTTTCATGTTGCGTGCATTCCCCAGATTGTACATGGACATATGCATGTCTAGTTTGAGAGTCAATCGTCACAGCTCCGTAGCTAGTACAGATTGGCCGTAGCTAGAACATATATTATTACGTGTCCACTAAAGATCGTTTCTTGTTTTCCCGAATTTTTCTGAAATATTCGTCTATATAATAGTACTAGCTAGTTGAGATATAAGTCTTGTATATATATATCTATACCCATTATAATCACATAAAGAGAGAAGGAGTCACGTATATTTTTTTTATCTCATTTGAAATTTTAAAATTTTATATTTGTTTCGCCTAGTTCATTTGTCATTTTTCATATTTTCGACGTTTATATTTTTCGATCATTTTACTGACGCCCCATTGAATTATTTTTCTGGTTCCATCCCTAATCACATATATATATCAAGTCATATGTACTACTATACTAGTGCAATGCATTGCTATTATTTAGAGGGTTTTATTTCAATCGGAGATGAAGTCCCTCTCAACAATTAACAAAATCATATATATGAACAGGAAAACCAATACTAATGAAGAGAGAAAGTTGGTTCATAGAAATATATATTTGATATTTTGATCGATCTCTCTTGCAAACTTCATTAACTGACAATACTTAAATAGATTCATATATATGTTTCTCCATAACCCTAATCACTCAAGACCTGAGCTGACTAAAACCCCTTTTTAACTTAAGCATTTGATTAAAGCTAGCTAATTGGTCCTGAGCCAGGCGCATATACCCAACTCTTATTTATAAATACAATTACCCATTACTTGTAATATATAATTAATTAGTTACAGCCACCAGGAGCAAACCCAAGCCTTGCTGCACCGACGTCATACACCACCTGAAACGTGAGCTGCTGGACATTCCCAAATATCGCAATGTCATCGTCTTTGTCGTTCCCGGCAAACGCCAAACAGAATCGTTGAGGATTTGACACTCCAAATAAGGTATTTTCCGGCCCCAAATCCACCGAAGTCCCGCCGCCGAATAAGAAAGTTATGTTCGGAATCTCAACCGTTCCATTAGCGCTCCCGCTAAAATCATAGCACGTGTCGAGGAGTCTATCGCCGGAAACCAACGGATAACGACTCATGTCCTTCCGAAATTCCGTTCTCAACGCGTCGTAAACCGCCGGCGGCAAGCGACTTATAACCGTCCCGGAATCGATAACCGTCCCCGACTGAAAAGCCGTCGCGGGAATCTCCAGTCGACGTCCGCCGACGCTGATCCCGACTAAATTGAGCACGTAGAACGACGAAAGCCCGCCGGAGGGCGTGAGCAGAGGAGTGTACTGTACGGAGCCGCCGCCGCCGGAGTTGCCGAAGGTTAGGTAACCTGAGGAGCTGGTTGTGGCCGGGAGGCAGTAGGAGAAGAGGCGGTTGTACTTTTGGGCGGCTTGCTCGACGATGGAGATTTTGTTGCGGCCAAGTCCGAGCAACCCGGCGGCTCCGCGGAATAGTCCGCCATTGTTTTGGCCGCAGCCAAAGAGGAAGTTGTTTATCTCGTCTGATTCTAGCGTTAGTGTTTCTTTAGCAAAGTATCCTTCGGTGTAGGATCCGTCACCGTAACCTTCGTCGTATGTGCATGTCGATGCCGTCCTAGAACATGCCGCTGTACCTGAAAACGACATAAGGTTCATGTTTTGATTCTATTATCATGTGTAAGGTGGAAGAAACGACATAATAACATGAACACGATAACAACCTTTAAATGCAACCCATAACCCAAAATAAAAATAAATAAATAAATAAATAAACGCAATAGGTCGACAAAAACACCAATTTAAAAACGACATGAAATGAGAAAACGACAAGTGCCTAAAAAGAGTAGAAAACGACAACAATCAAAAGATGACACCACATAGAAGGAAAAACGATAACAACGTGAAAACGACAAGGACCAAATGTGTCAAGAAAATGAAAATAAGAGTGGCATACAACCCTTAGAAAGCGACACCTGTTATACAAACTTCAATAATCTCGAACGTAAAATGAAGAATAACCTAAAAAGACGCCAACTAGAAAACAATTGAAACCATATTCATCTGTCCATATATATATATATATATATATACACATGTGTGTGTATAGATTAATCCATCCGCACACATATATATATATCTATTGAAAGAAGTAAGCAACTGAAAAAAAAGGCATAATCTGAAAAGGACAGAACATAGAAAATGAATAAATAAATGAAAGACGGCAATTAATAAAAATCCAACAGTAACCTGAAAATAGAACAATGTAAAGAAACGGCATGAAACATGGAAAACGGCACAAGTTAAAAAGCTAATTAATTAGAGCTGAAAATAAAAATGGGAAATTTATATTTTTATACCCCATATTTTACATTTATTCAAAATTTATATTTTAAGTTTTTAATCTCATTAAATATATACTTTCAAATTAAATTTGTTATAAATTTAACAAATCTATCGGTCAACAATTAATTTTAACCTTTAAAATGTATAAACAATTTAAACACTTCCAAACTACACAAAAGCCCTCAAAACGGCAGCTCTCTCTCTCTCTCTCTCTCTCTTTCCTCGATAAGCAGGCAGCTCTCTTTTTATATTTTTTCCCCCCGGACCTACTCAAAATATGTGTGTGTGGAAGATTACCTGTGGAAGATTTGAGTTGAGAGCACTCTGTGGATGTACAGGAGACGGTGGCGTAAGAGGTGGACTTGGAGGGATCAAAGATGGCCTCGCTTTGCTTGTAGCAGTGGCCGTCACAGGGCTGACACTGCGTCCATGTGAGGTCGCTTCCGGTGTCAAATATAAGACTGAGGTCCTCTTTTGGCGTCCCAAGCCCCACCTTCACTATGTAGTCTCCAGAGCCGATGACCGCCCCGGTCTTGGCCGGGAGGGTGGTGGCATCTTGTTCATATATCGTGTCGTTGGCGGGGGCCGTGGCGGTCGATTTCTTCGGACGGTGGGAGTTGATCCAGTTGACGCGGGCTTGGTCTTGCAGGTGGATGTCTTGAGCGTGATCGACATTGTTTTCTTGATGGAGTTGGGAGCACGGGCCATACTTGTGTATCACTTCCAGAGATGCCTTGTCCTTGGGAACTGAAATTTGTAATATCATCGTGACTTTTATCAATGAGAAAAGTTGTATGCATATTCCAAACTGAAATTAATGTATTACTTTCCTAATTCCTAAACTAATTGAGCAAAATAGTATAAATTAAGGAGACAACATCACATATCAATTATTATGACCATGAATTAACAGGTTGCCGGTCATATAGTCAAACCTGTTTTCTTGAAAATATTTTTAACTAAAAGCGTATGCTCCCCCACTGAGTTGGTACCTTTCAGTTAGCTATATTCTATTACTTGAATTTATCATGTATTTCTCTCCTCCGAAAAAGGAAAAAAATAAAAAAAAAAAACAATAAGTTTTCCAAATGAAATCAATGCGAGAAAAAGAAATTCAGATAAATCAAAATCCACTAGGACAAACATGTGTTAGTTTATCAGTTTTTTCTTAAAATTTAACCTGTTAGGAGGCGAGACAATTGCAATATTTTTTTATGCTAACATTATTTTGATATTTGTGCAAGTGACTATTGATGGAAAGAATTCCTACATGCATCTCTTTTAGCCAAATACGACAAATAATTGCATGTATATTACACACACACACACACACACACACACACACATATATATATATATATATATATATGAAGGTGCATTATTAGACAATTAAACAACAGTAAAGAGGGGCCTTAACCTGTTGAGGGGTTGCAAATTGAGGAAGGCAGTAGAGAGCTGAATTGAACAGTATGAGTATGTTTAGAAATGTGACTTAAGGCAAAGCCCTTCTCGAAAGAGAAGAGAAGGCATAGTGATAGGAAGTACGTATTGTGGAGGAAGAAGGAAATGCGAAAAGCCATTGGAATATTATTAGGTTCTCCTACAAAAGTATTCCACTCTTGAAGCACACCCTTAGTTTTATAGCAAAATATTGGACAGAATGCTATATATGTTCAATAATTCTGTCGAAATATAGGTCAACGTAACACGTCGCGTTTATATTCTACAAATTAAACAAAGCAGAAATTGACTAGAATGCCACTTGCTCTTTACCATCTTTCCAAAAACATATGAAGTAAGTTGACGTTCTCCGTAAGTAGTAGACACGTAGTTCCCATAAAGATTATATTTTCTGCTTGTAATTTACAAAGCTAACGAAACTTCTATGTAGTTCCTGTGTCCATCCCTAAAATTAGTGACAAATACCTGGATTTAGAGTATCTTTACCGATTACTCTTAATTAATATCCCTTTTATTCAAATAACTATATTAGTCAATATGGTATTAATCAAGAGTAAGGGGTAAAAATTCACACCCATGTACTTGATAAGTTCAACAATTTTCTCATAAATAAATAAACATGAATGATGAAACTAAACAAGACTTTCTTTATTCATTGGAGCATTTTATTGATCATCATAATGTATCAATAAGAAACTAATTATATCTATTATTTGGATTATTGTTAATAATAATGATTCGATTTCTAACAATAATAACAAACCAAATTATTTCGTTAACAATTATTATATCTTACTATCTTAATCGTCCTGATCTCTTGTTCATGGGTGCCTCGACGAACTTATCTTTAACTCATATCTCTTCAAACTAATTTAGTATTGAAGTTTTAAACACTATAGGGCTTGTTCTTTTGAGTGAAAAACTCAAAAAAAGTCAACTCGAGTTACAATTTTATTCGAGTTCATGTTCTTTTAAGTTCAAACTCGAGTTTAGGACTAAAACTCGAGTTCAAGTTTTCCCTTCAACTCGAGTTCAGAAACTCGAACTCAAATTAATGAACAGTATTTTTTTAATTCTTAAAAATGCTATAACTTTTTCGTTTTAATTCTGATTGAGATGATTTTTTTTATATGCGTTGACAACGAAAAGATGAATAAAACCCGACCCATATACCCTATTAAAATTTTTCATCAGCATTGAGTTTTTATTAAAATACTATCTAAATACAAATTCAAGTTTTGACTCACTCAAATACAAACTCAAAAAGATTCTTATCTCAAACCATAACTCAAATGTATACAACCAAACACAAACTCAAGTTACAAGTTCAACTCAAGTTATAACTCAAATTCAACTCAAAAATTATACTCAAGTTAAACTCTAAAAAAACAAGCCCTATATTTCATCTTCAGGTACTATAACAAACAATAAATAAATAATTAAATGTATATAATAAGTTATATGTGTGTGTAAACTTTACTTTGTTCCCAAAAAAAAAGGTACAAGTCCCACTTGTCAATTGTTAATTGTCATTAATTAGTTATGCAATGTGAAACAATGATTTTCGAAGCGCCGCCTACTCATATTTCTTTGTGTGAGTTTGCTTTAATTAGTCCAGTCATAAAAAAAAACAAAATAAACTCCTTACTCAGCACGTCCTGACTCTTTATTCAAAAGTTAAAAGCTAGGATGAGAATTTTCCACCTTTTTATTCATCAGCTTTAATAAATATATCACCATATATGTGTAGAATTCTATCTTTCTTGCCTTGACTAACTGTGCATGCATGTGTTTTGTTTCGATCGATTTTCATGTTATCGAAGAAAGTTATGATTTGGCCATGAAAAAGAAAAATCTGATTGGATAATGTATTTATTTTATTGTTTTCTCATCTGTCTGTTTCATTCGAGTCCTGCTATTTGTCGGATGCTTCTGTGCTTCCGTTGAAAAGATACACTTTAGAAAGTTTTTCTGTCACACAAACGCGTTAATTATGGAAAAGCTAGGACGTCTATCTTTCTTTTCAGACGTTTTCTTTATTCATTTTAGAATTATTATATATCTAAGTAATTACCCTATAATTTAAAATTATCTTTGTCTCTAAATTAAATGAGGTATAGAGTTGGAATCCTTTCACTCTAAAAATCAATACGTATCTAAGCTCGCACTATCCCATAGATGAGGAGTTATGTTATATAAAATAGAAAAACTATAATGGTATTGGTCTAGACAATTATAAAGGAAAGAAATTATAATTATCTGGAAATTTGGCACGTCTCGAGGGTTGATCAATTAGTCATGTCAACTCATTAATGTGAAAGTGAAACAAATTTATTTATTTTGAAACTATGCATCACTAGGTACTTCTCCGCCTGATTTCCTTTTTGTGGAAGATCATTAGGTTCACTCCGCTAAAGACTTGCCGGTCCTGGAAGGGATTCTAGAATTCGGATTTACATAATGTAATAATATAAAGAGAGACTTTCTCTGGTATGGCCACTTTATTGATAGACTTAGAAACCACAGCCCTTCTGTCGAGAGGACAAAATCCATCCTTTTTATAAAATAGAATCTTAGGGATGCCTTGCAGTTGAAGCCTCTGGGCTTAGCCCTACTATGACCGAAGAAGACGATTTACTAAAGATAAAGAAAAAAGACTCCATGAGCCAGTTACGCCACTTCAGCACAAGGTCTTGAATAGCCTATACGAATTCTCACAAGGAGAGAGACGACCCTTCCAGAATGGTCGGGACACTAAGCTCTCTCCCTCCTATTCGTTCGTGCTTCACACCCGTGAATCACTTCACTCGCTAGTTTATTCTTTTCTTTTAAGTTTCAGGGGGCACATCCCCCCGAACCCCCTGTCTTTCTCTTTTTAGTTTCAGGGGGAAGTATCCCCCCAAACTCCTTCTGTTACACCCAATATCTTGTTCTACTGGATTTCTTCCTTCCCTCATTCGTGCTTCACTCCTGTGAATCACAGTAAATTTTTTATCATTAGATCTGATTAAAATTACATTATTAAAAAAATATGCAGAATAAATAATTTTTGATACAATGCAATGGTTGAAACTAGAGAATTATTATTATTACATTTTTTTTATCCTCTAAAAATACACCCTATTGGTAGGGTAAATTTTTTACCTTTAAAATTGGTTAAAGTCACATCATTAAAAAAATAGGTAGAATAAACTATTTTTAATATAAATCTATCGTCTGAAAGTAGAGAATTACTAGTAGTTCATTTTTTTTTTTATACTCTAGAAAAACTCATATCATTTAGGGCTAGTTCTCAAAATTAAAATCTTTAATATGAGTATAAACCAAGCAATATTTTTAAACCAATATTTCACCCTTCGCTAGAACACTACTAGAAAAATTGTGCTTATCAACACAATCAAAGAATTTGTAAATTCTCCGAGGAATCGGGAATTATTTCTAGAGTAAATTCTCCTAGGAATCGGGAATTATTTCTAGATGCTACCGTAGTGTCGCTAAAGGCATCGCTGGTGTTGGTATATTAATTAACTGTAAAATATAGTGCTTGCACTGAAATTTTGATACTTGGAATTTATATATGCCGCAAAGTCTTAATCCTTATTTGCAATTGACTTAAGATTTCTGGGAACCATTACTGGCGTACATACCTGTTGACGGTCAAATTTCGTCAACAAAACCGTACCAGGTTACCCCGCGGTATCCCGCTTGGTTACCGGTTTGAAACTAATATTTTTGCTAGATATGAAAGTGTCGTTGTATTTTTTGGTAGGTTACTGAATATAAATGCTATATCTCATGCACTAAACAAAAGACACGGATGTTTTATAGTGGTTCACCCTTATAAAACAAGAGCTACATCCACTGTAGTATATTTCACTTCTTTGGTTCTTTATAGATTACATGAACAAATTCAGGTCCAACCCCTTCTCTTAGGGGTTTCCTTCTATTTATAGCCCAGATGCATCCTTCCTCCCACTATGGGCTTCCTCTAGACTTTTTTCTTTGGCGGTTTTCCTCTGGCCCACTCACTCGAGTGGGCTACCATCTTGCCTGTCAATCTGTAGCCTACCAGTATCCGTAGGACTGTTCACTCACCCAATTTGTCTCCCTATTACGGCTCTGTAGATCATCTGTAATGTCGATTGATTTGCTCTAGGCGGTTTAGGGGGTTTGTAATCATTCCCTGCACATCTGACCTCGCCCAACTCCAGACGCCACCTTGGGATTCCAATGTGTCACCTCAAGGCCCTTTCTCGGGGTATGGGCCCTGTTGCTCATGGCTTACCCTCGGCGCCTGCGCTCTAAGGCGCCGACCCTATCATAGCACTTGGCATCTGACCGGGCAAATAGAGTCGACGGTATACCTTCTGTGCATTCGGTTCTCGCATTGTCAAGAGGGAAAAAAATATTCTTGGGCATCGAGGACTATATGGCGTGACAGGTACTGGACCACGGATAGCATGGTCATTATCCGACGTGTCACTAGATTTTCCCACACAACAATACCTATATACATTCGTCCTAGTACCGTGTATTATTTATTTTAATTCATTTTTTTCCCCTAAACAAGTACCGTGTATTAGTGACTTGCAAAGTCTTGATTTTTTTTTTTTTGAAAGTACTTGCAAAGTCTTGATTATGTATACAATATCTTATATTATGATGACGTATTAAACATTTAAACTATATAATTATACGTAAAATATACGTACACA
The DNA here is from genome assembly GCF_000414095.1 of Morus notabilis. NCBI lineage: Eukaryota > Viridiplantae > Streptophyta > Magnoliopsida > Rosales > Moraceae > Morus > Morus notabilis. The sequence continues at coordinate 75,232 of NW_010366289.1, read as the reverse complement.
TCCACATATGTAAGAATTCCCATCGTCTACAGCCCCCTTTTTTTTTTTTTTTTTTTGGGTTTTGAAATGCGTCTACAGCTTATTCAGTACTACAATGCCACAGCATTTGGAGCTACTAGTAAAGTACTGCTTAATTCTTAAGACGGTCATGATTAGCAAGCAGAAGGGCTAAAACCCACCCTTTCTTTACCAACATCGTACGCCACCTCCCACTTCAGATGCTGAAAGTTTCCGAAAATCCCGACATCCGAATCGTCGCCGTTTCCGGCCAATGCTAAACAAACCTGGGACTGGCTCACTGCGTAAATTATCCCCGACACATCCACCTCCACCTCAACTCCGCCGCTGAAGAAGAAGCTTATCTTCGGAACAAAAACCGATTCGACACCGGTGAAATCGTAGCAGGTGTCCAGTATCGAGTAGCTCTGCGCCGCCTTGTAATCCGACATGAGCTGCCGGAACGCCTTACGCACAGCGTCGTAGGCCTTCGGCGGCAGGCGCGTAATGACCGTGCCGGAGTCGATGACCGTGCCTGCCTTCGAGAAAACCGACGCCGTAATAGGCAGTGTTTTCCCGCCGACGCTTATTCCCGTCATGTCAAGGCCGTAGAATTGGGTGTCCTTGGTGAGAGATGACAACGGCGTGAACTTGAAGGCCTTTCGGGGTCTGCGGTAGCCGAAGGAGAGGAAACCGGTCGAGCTCCGAGAAGAAGGAAGGCAGTAGGAGAAGTAACGGCCGTACTTCTTGCCGGATTGGAAGATGAGAGAGAGTCTGTCTCGGCTGAGGCCTAGGAGTCCGGCGGCGCCTCTGAAAAGGCCGCGGTTGTTTTGGCCGCAACCGAAGTAGAAGTTTTCGATGACGTCGGAGGATGTTAAGGTCAGCCTTTCTTTGCTCAGATATCCGACAGAGTATGAGTTATCCCCGTACTGTACGCCGTACTCGCATGTTGAGGTAATGCAACCGGGTGAAACGCCTGATTAATTGATCATGACACAATGAAAATGCTATTCACACATAAAATAAAGAATGAGCTTTCTACGATAGAGGATCGTGCGTGTGTCTGTGTGGTTTTTCTAATGGAAATCAAGATTACCCACTAGAAAAATTATCTATTTCGACATTGGCTGTGTTTTGATAATCATCTGTGTGAGATTTATTAATAATGCATAAGGTAATTTAATAAAACTATGAGTATATTTGGATTCTTGACTTATTTAATTAAAAAGTTAATTTTAACCGATTTAGATGGACAACCTTAAAATATTTTTAGTTTTTATAAACTTTTTTAAAACAAGTCATCTTCTTGTATTTACATTTATAATCTTTTATTTATGAGCAACAAATTGAAAATTCTATTCATATTCTTATATTAAATTACTTTTTATAAAGTGTTTTTAACTTATTTACCCAAATATTATCAACAAAAAAACTTATTTATCTAAATATGTTCAAAAACTCTTTAAAAATAAAAGAGTTTTTTTTTTTTTCATATACTATAAAACACTAATTAAAAAGTCTTAATTTATACTTTTTTTCTTCTACTACTTAATAATAAAAACACAAGCTTTCTCAAACAAATCTTATGTGTCGTAAGGGGGGGAGCAGCTTTAAGCCTGAGGGTCTAGGCTCAAGGGGCTCCTTAACTTTTGCCTTTCAAAAAAAGTTTTTTTTTGTTTTTGTTTTTTTTTTTTGGCGCTTTTCCTTTTAATTTGCTACATGAGATATTTTATAATTCCAGCTTTGCATATGTTTTCTAAAATATTTTCTTTTATTGCCCAAATTTTAATTTCACATATACTCATTTTTCATAAAAATTATAAATGTTTAGATTATACCTTAAATTTTGACTTTTAAAAACGCTAATGATTCAAACCTACAATATTAATAGAAACAAAATTAATTACACTACTATATAAATTCATAATTTTATAAACTTTAAACTGTAAAAAGAAATAAAAGTTAAAAATAGATTAAGAAAACGAAAAGAAAAAAGAAATATTAACAGAAAAAAGAGTAATACGGTGATTTTCCTTCAAAATTTTGATTTAGTTCTGGCAATAAATTTTTTTTTTTAAGAATAAAATTTTCTTAATTTAGCAATTCTAAGGACGTCTACTTAAAGTTAAAATTAGGCACTACTTATGACAGAAATCTAATAATAGAAGCATATATGTTAGAAGATCATAAGGGGAAATAAGATGATGACCTGTGGTTGATTCTAGAGCATTGCACAGTTCGGAGGCACAGCTAACGTTGGCATAGGAAGTAGATTCCAAGGGTTTGAAAATCGGTTCCTTTTGTGCGTAGCAGTAGCGCACACACGGTTCACACTGAGTCCAACTGAGAGCGCTTCCAGTGTCAAGTACTAGCGAGAGTTGTTTCTTTGGAGTGCCTAAACCCACAGTGACGATGTAATTGCCGGAGCCTATGGTCTGACCAGATCTTACCGGAATGGCACTCTTAGTCGACTTCGGGCCTCGGAAACCGGGATCGCCGGACCTTTTTGACAGCTGGGAGTGGATTGAGTTCACTCGAAGTTGATCTTGCTCAAGGAGCTTGATTTCATCACTTGCACTCATTTTCTGATCTCCAAGTTGGTTTAGATGAGAGCATGGTCCATGTTTGTGTACCACTTTCAATGTAGCCTTCTTGTGATGCGGAGCTGAATCCAAAGTAGTAAAGCATTAGGGAATAGTAAAACAGCATTAGAGAAAAAGGAACTTTCCTTTTCAACAACAATAATAACAAGCCTTAATTCCAACTTAATTCGGGTCGGCTATATAGATTTCACTTTTCCACACAGTTCTGTTCGAAATTAAATTTTCCTAAAGGCCTAAATCTAGAATGTCTTTCATAATGACTTCGGTCCACATAATTCTTAGTCTACCCCTCCCTCTCCTATATTAGGTATAAAAATGTCTTCCCAAGCATGAACGGGTACTTTTAGTGGTCTACGTTAGACATGCCCGTACCATCTCAAGCGGCATTCGCGCACCTTATCTTCTATTGGTGCTACACCTTCTTTATTACGAATAACTTTCCTTTTCGTTCAAGAAAAATAAAAAGAAGAAAAGAAAAGGATTCCTCTTAAAATTAAGGTTATAAAAAAAACTCCCAATTGGTGAAAAATACTTCGAATTGCAATATCTTTTCATTGACATTGTGAGCTCTTTACCATATTATTACCCAATAAAACACGTATGCTCTAGTGCTTTAGTAGTGGACTTTGTTTATATTAAAAACAAACTATTTTAAATCAAGCATTGTTTTATTTATTTAATCTCATTTTTAATAAAACGTAACGAATTAATGCATGCTACAGATACGAACCCAAATCATGCTTCTTATATATATTGCGGTTTAGAGAGTGAATTTTCACCGAACCAATTTTAAACAAAGATATGCACTTCATTAAAATTTGGCCACCAAACAGTATATATTTATACATGCACATGTACAGATTATTTACGTTACAATATATTTATCTGACCTTCAGTGATGGGATTGCAAACATTTGATGCAAGAAGAGAGCTGATTTTGACGATATGCGGACGATAACGATGACGGGTATCTGCTGTGTCTTTTCCTTCTTCAAGTGCATATCCCTGGCATACGAAAGAACAAACAAGAAATAAACACAACAGGAGGAAGATGGAGGAGGTTATGGTATTGATAGCCATATTGGATTGCTTTCTTGATGGTGTACTTTGGTTATGTTTTGGTTCTACTTTTATAAGCCAATTTATTAGCCGTACAGGTACAGTATATAATCATGATCATTTGATCCACTATGGAAGTAGAGAAAAACTAATATTAAAAGTAGAAAATTAGCTCTATTAGAGTTGAGGATAAAAGTATAAATTTGTAAATAGAGCACTTAGTTGGGAAAATTATTAGATTAGTTTTTCTTTTTGTTTGTTTGTTTTTTTCTTCTACTGAGCTAGAGCTTTTGTAACAAATTCGTAACAAACCACTGCTCCACCTTTTGTATAAGTTCTTTTTCCTCTTTGACATTTCTTCAAGCAATGAGATTACTTCATTTTTTCATATTCTTTCTTCTATATTATTACTTCATTTTTCCATATTCTCGATCTCTTCTATATTTTTCTCCTTTTCATAATATGGTATCAGAGAAAATAACCTCTGCCATTCTCTGAAGGTATTCCTTCATCTCGCCTAATGACTAGAGGTAGCAACAGCGGCGGCAATCGTGTGGTTGTGGGAACGTCAACTCCTCCAGTAATAGAGGATTCTGCTAGCCCCTTTTTCTTGCACAACAGTGATCACCTAGGCATTGTTCTGGTTTCCAATCCCCTCACCGGATCCAACTACAATATTGGTGGGAATGGTGTCCTAGAAGCATAAGATGTAATATGATATTTATTATTTATTTAATAAAATAGTTTATTAATTATTTTATGTGCATATATTTATGAATATCAATAAAAATTTCATGGTTATTTATGTAACCTTAAACATTGTATAT
>NW_010366289.1:28150-69566 GCF_000414095.1 Morus notabilis | reverse complement strand
CTTTCCCTATCTGATATTGGACCCACACATGGATGAGAATCCCTATCTTGGCCGACCACACTAAGGGATAAGGGATAGAGGAGATTTCGTTTTGAAATTCAAAATTGGAGATAGAGATTTGATTCCTTCTAGAAGTTTGACTTCTACTCTATAAATAAGAGAATAGTAGAAAATTGTGGACACAATTTTTTGTGACAATTTTTGAGACAATTTTCGGAATTAATTTTTACCCTAATTTTAGAGGTGGCCGAAATTCCCTAATAGAGAGAAGGAAAAATTTTTCTCCAAAAAATTCCACATCGTGCATGCGATGGTGTTTGTGGAAATTTGAGTGTTTATTGTAACCCGTTTTATCTCATTTGTGCCCACACACACGTCTTCGTGGATTCTAGGAATTGACGTGGAAGACATTGGTTTTCTAAACACAAAGATTGGAGCAATGACTGTTCGTGATCAAAGAACTCAAGTTATCATCTGAGTCGGCTTCCAGGTATTTTTCCTGATTGAGTTCTTGATTTATATAAGTTAATGAGATTAATTTATTCGTGCATAAATTAATATAATCTATAGAGTATCTTAAAAGTTTTATGAAAATTTTTGTTATACACGATCCGCCTCCCTCCCCGCACCACGCTTCCGCATCCGAATTCGATTCGGAGACCAACAAATACTTGGAGTCGTGCCATGATCATGGCCTTAACTGCTAAGAACAAGTTAGGTTGCATCGATGGTAGCATCCCCATCCTAAAGCCGATGATCTCCTCCCCGGCATATGGATTCCCTGCAACAACATGGTCATCTCTTGGATTTTGAATGTTGTAAGTCGAGATATAGCTATAGCCTTCTCTATATTGACACTGTTGCAGAGATCTGGTCAGATCTTCGAGAATGTTTTCATCATAGCAATGGCCTGAGGATTTTTCAGATGAAAACTCATCTTGTTGCTCTGTATCAAGGTGCTGTTGATGTAAGCACATATTTCACTTACCTGAAAATTCTCTGGGAGGAACTCAAGATCTATCATCCAATTCTTGTTTGTCATTGTGGAGGTATGAAAAGTTAGATGGAATAACAACAACATGAGTATATTATACAGTTCTTAATGGGTCTAAATGAGTCCTTTTCTCAGGCCCGTGCTCAGATCCTTTTGATGGATCCTCTGCCACCTTTAACTAAGGTTTTTGCTTTCGTAGTACAAGAGCGTCAACGGGCAATCAACAATGGAGTTCTTGTTCCCACCTCTGTGACCATGGGGGATCCATCTCATTCAGCTGCTATCGCTGCGATAGCTAACGTCAACCTAAAGCCAAAACGAGATCGTCCATTCTGCACTCATTGTTGCTTGCAAGGTCACACAATCAACAGATGCTATAAGCTTCACGACTTCCTTCTTGGTTATAAGCCAAAAACCAAACAAGTTCCAATTAAGCCACAGGCTAATCAAGTTACAGCAACGGTAGTTGAAGAGCGCACCTCTGAATCCTTAGTTAAGGATTTGACTGCTTCTCAATGCTAGCAACTTATTGTTCTTTTGAGCTCTCTGTTCTAGACAAGTGCATGCTCTGTTTCAGATCCACAATAGCCTGGACTTTCTGTGTCAAGCTTCAGCAGTATTCTTTCACTCTCTTCTGTTTCTACTTTGTCCTGTGTTCAAATTCCTTCCATATCTTGGGTTCTGGACACAGGAGCAACCCACCGTGTTTGTTGCTCCTTTTCATGTTTTAACAGTTGTAGGCATGTAGTTAATTCCTCTATCTCTCTAACCACTTATCTCACGGTACCGATCACTCACATAGGTTCTGTTCGTTTATGTGATAGTCTCACTCTCCACAATGTTCACTACATTCCACAATTTCATTTTAATCTCTTGTCAATCAATTCTCTCACTCTCCACAATGTCAGATTTTCCTTTTCAATTAATTCATTGTGATATATGGGGGCTTTTTACACCAATAAGTACTGAGGAATATCGATATTTCTTAACCATTATAGACGATTGCACTTGTTTTACCTGGGTATATTTAATTCGTGCTAAATCTGATGTCAAAACAGTTTTTCCAGAGTTTTTCACCTTAATTCAAAGCCAGTTTAATGTGGCAATAAAATCTGTTAGGTCCAATAATGCTAAGGAATTGTCATTTTCTAAATTTTTTTGTTACAAAAGCTTCATTCCTTATCACTCTTGCACAGACACACCACAATAAAATTCTATTGTGGAAAGAAAGCACCAACATATCCTTAATGTAGCTCAGGCTCTCCATTTCCAATCAAACATACCATTGGTTTATTGGAGAGATTGTGTGCTCACATCACTTAATCTAATAAATCGAACCCCATCACCTCTCTTGTCCAATAAAACTCCATTTGAACGTCTTTAGAAAAGATGCCATCCTATTCTCATCTTAAGGCTTTTGGTTGTTTGTGTTACGGTTCCACACTTCCTAGACATTGCACTAAGTTTTCTCCTAGAGCAATTGAGTCTGTATTTCTTGGTTATCTTCCAAGGTATAAAGGATATAAGCTCCTCGACCTTGCCACCAATTCCATTGACGTCTCTAGGGATGTTATTTTTCATGAGACAGTGTTCCCTTTCTAAAAGGAGACTGTTTCAGATTCTTCTTTTGATTTTTTCTCTGACCGTGTGTTGCCTTATGTCTCTAATGTCGAGTCTTCTTTCCTATGCCTAGTAATCCAAGTACTCATATTCCCACATCTTCCACACGTCCAACTCATCAAGTAAAACCATATTCATATCTTCGAGACTATCACTTCTCTAGTGTCTCTCACACTCCATCATCCACTGTACATCCTCTCTCACATGTGTTAAGTTATGACAAATTATCTCATGAACATAAAGCATTTGTCATGCTATTTTCACACACTTCGAACCAATTAGTTTCTCACAAGTTGTTGCTATACTGGAATGGAGAAAGGCAATGACTGTAGAGCTTGAGACTCTTGAGCAAAATGACACCTGGTCTGTGACTTCTTTACCTCATGAGAAACACCTTGTTGGCTGTAAATGGGTGTACAAAATCAAATATTAAGCTGATGGAACTTTATAGCGTTATAAAGCTCGCCTTGTCGCCAAATGGTACACGCAACAATAGGGTATTGATTACCTTGATACTTTTTCACATGTTGCTAAAGTGGTAATTGTCAAGGTTCTTCTTGCCTTAGCTGTCATTCATAGTTGGCATCTCACACAACTCGACGTGAATAATACCTTCCTTCAGGGTAATCTCTAAGAGGAAGGTTATATGTCTTTGCCTCCTGGTTATCACCGTGAGTGGGAGTCTCTACCATTTAATCTTGTTTGTCGGCTACATAAATCCCTCTATGGGCTTAAGCAAGCCTTTCGTCAATAGTTTTATAAATTCTCAAGTGCATTACTTGAGCAAGGTTTTAAGCAAGTTGCTGCAGACAACTCTTTATTCATTAATAAGGATGGAGTTTCTTTTATTGCTTTGTTGGTTTATGTTGATGATATTATCATTGCTAGTAACAATGAGAAACTCGTGGAAGGTCTTAATATTTTTCTTGACAGCTGCTTCAAGCTTAAGGACTTGGGGAGATTGAAATATTTTATGGGGTTAGAAGTTGCCAGATCAAGTGTTGGTATATCCTTAAGTCAGAGACATTATGCTTTGCAACTTCTTTCAGACACTAGCTATCTCGAGTGTAAAATGAGGAAAACACATATGGATCCCAATGTCAAACTTTCCCAAGATGAAGGAGAGTTACTTGATTATCTGACTCAATATAGAAGGATTATTGGCAAGCTTATACCTCACGATAACCAGACCAAATCTCTCATATTCTGTGAACATATTAAGTCAATTCTTAGCAAAACCAAGAGTTCCTCATTTGCAAGCTGTTCGGCAAGTATTGCAATATGTCAAGACAACAGTTGGTCAAGGTCTACTTTTCTCTTTTACCTCATCTGTTAGTTTGAGAGGTTTTACAGATTCTGACTGGGCTGCTTGCCCGGATATAGAGTTGTCAAACGTGATGTGTCAGGTCGGCACGGCACGTCCGACCCCAGGCCCGTGGCAGGCCTAGGTCGTGCCTAGCACGACTCTGCACAGTACAGGGCAGTCCCAGGGCCGGGCCTGAGGAGAAAATCTTAGGCTCGGTCCAGGCCTGCGAGCCTAGTCTATAAGGGCCAGGGCCAGGCCTGGGCCCAAGTCCTTCACGGGCTAGCCTTGGCCCTTGTAATTTTTTTTTCCAAAATTTAATTAAAAAAAAAAAGAAAATATACCATATGCCCCCAAAAGATGTTATTTTATTGAATTGAGATAATACGAATAAGTACACATAAATAACTGTCTCGTTAAAAACCTTGCCAAGTAAAACCCGTGAGATATCAGGATAAAACCTTGGCGAAGGAAAAAAAAGTGCAGTATTCTAGGAATAGTAAATTATAAAATCTAAGTGCTTCCAGAAGATTCTGTTATTTCTAAGTTAGAAAAATAGTCTTGCATTGAATTATCCGTGTATTGTTGTTTCGTCTTTTGGCATCTTTTCAGTCATGAACGTACATTAGCCGCTCCAAGATATCTGGATGCATTTTGCTTCTCTTCTCATCAAGAATTCAGTTGCTTGCACTAAATGCTTCCTTCGATGTTACCGTTGACACTGGAGTTGTCAGAATGTCACGAGCTATTATGGATAGTGTTAAAAAATGATCGGTCTTGCTATTCCACCACTGTAAGATGTCCAATTTGGCGTCATCGATTACAAAATTTACTTCAAAATATTTTACCAATTTGGTAGACGCTTATGTTGATGACGATCTTGCCGTTTTCTCTTTCTTCTTCAAGAAACTCCACGACGAGCCTTTAGGCCCCGAACTGCTAGTTGACGTCGAAGTTTCCTGTTCTTTTTTACTTGTGTTGTATTTTGCTTCATACAAACCAAATACCATTTCTAACATTTTTTTAGCGTTAATAATAGTTAGTTGCATATCAATACCTAAATTTTCTGCTGTAGCAGTCATCAAAGATTCAGTCTCATCTACTCCGCACCTAGGATCTAAAATGGTTGCTAATGCATATAACATAGGACAACCTGACCAATAACTTTTAAATTTAGTTTTCATTAGCTTAACTATGTTTCCAGAAAGTATTGTATCCCTATAATAAGAAATGTTTCTGAAATATTAAATAGTTGATGGAAAGCTAAATTTACAGTAGGATAATAAACTTCGAAAAGTAATTCAGTAGCATTGTAAAAAAACTTCTAGAAATTTAAAAAAATACTCACCAATTTGTATCAAAAATTAAAAGTTGATCGTTCTTACTGTTTACATACGTTTTGATGAGCTGTGAATACGGGAGTACAGCCTTCAAAATTAAATAGGTGGAATTCCACCTATGTCTCACGTCAGATGGAAACTTTCTTGGGCGCATTTGACTGTTCCTGTAATATTATTTGAATTCTTAGAGCTGAGCTCCAGAGCTAGATATGAAGGATAAAGATTCTCTAATATTTGTTAGATTAGCTGAAATATGTTCAATTATTGTATGAACTACTAAATTGATTATGTGACACGCACACCATTGATGAAAAATTTCTCCCCCAAACGTTGGTTTCAAACTACGTTTAAACATGTTAATTTCAACCGTGTTAGCTGGCGCATTATCAAAAGTAATAGTTAAAACTTTATCTTTTATCCCATAAAACCCAAAAATTTCCATTATTGTACCAAAAATAGCTGATGCGTTATGAGGATATGGACATAAATGAAAACCTATTATTCTTTTTTGTAAAACCCATTCATCATCAACATAATGCGCCGTGACGCATAAATATCCAGTTTTATTGCACCCCTCCCATAGATCAGAAGTACAAGATACAATAGCATTAAAAGTCCTAAAATTATCAACAATAGATTGTCTCATTGCATAAAATGCTTTCATACAATTAGAACGAGTTGTGTTTCTACTTACTCGTTTAAATTGCGGACAGAAGGCCGTCTGTATGAATTCTTCGAACGATGCATCATCTGCAAAAAGAAAGAGGTAATTCGACACTAGCTAGAAATTTAGCTAGTGCCTTACGAGCACATCGTATGTAAAATTTTGGAACCCTTGTGATGTGAGTGATAGTGTTTGTTGGTGGGAGTCCACACTCCCACTTTGGTGCAACGATAGACATACTTTCCGATGTCTATCTAAATGACCAGTACCCCCACCCTTTTTATTAGAAAAGCATGTTTTACAATACTTACATACTGCATGAATTTCCATTTCACCTGTTTTTGGATTTGGTCGGGGCTCCTCTGTGAAATGCTGCCATGCAGGAGAAGTTTGCGATCTTTTTTCCCTGGTGTGTTCTCCAACTTCCTTGTTGTGCACTAAAGCATTATAACCAGAGCATTTTCTAGTTCATTGGGGGTGAGGTTGGGAGGCATCATTTCATCTTTGAAAAATGGCTCATCACCAAGCTCAGGAAGAGCAGTAAAATCAGGGAAGTTTGATGCGGCCATTGGGAAGTTTGATGCGGGCATTTTTTGGAAATTGATTGAACTTAAACTTTGTAAATGAAAGAGTAAGAAAATGAGTGATCGCGAGAAAAAAGCTTAGAATCAAATCAAAGAGACAAGATGAGAGATAGAATAAGAGTGAGATGAGAAGTTGAGAGTGAATTGTTATGTGGGATTTAGGGTGGGATTAAGGGGTATTTATAAGAAATTTTTAGGGTTTTTTCAGATTGTGACCGTTGAGCCCTTCGCGGGCCCAACGGTCACAATCAGAAAGGGCTAGAGGGCTTTTTCGCGGGCCTGGGTCGGGCCGAACAAGGGCCGAATCCGGGCTGGGCTGGGCCACAGGCCTTCATGGGCTAGGGCCAAGCTTGGACCGCTAGCTGAGAAGCCGAGGCCCAGCCCTAGCCCATCAAAAGTGCCGGGTCGGCACGACCCGTAACTGTACCGTACCGGGCCGTGCCAAATCCGACTGAACTGGGTTGGGCCAAGCCGTACATGGACGGCCCAGCCCATTTGACACCACTACCCGGATAGCAGGAGTTCCATTAGTGGTTTTTGAATTTTTATTGGAAATTCCTTAATTTCTTGGAAATCCAAGAAGCAGCATATTGTAGCAAGATCTACTGCTGAAGCTGACTATAGATCAATGGCAAAATGCAACGTGTGAACTCATGTGGCTGTTCTCTCTTCTTAAGGACTTCAACATTGAACATCCGAGACTAGCTGCTGTGTTTTGTGATAATGAAGCATCCTTACACATAGCAGCGAATCCCATTTTCCACGAGAGAACTAAGCATATAGAGATCGATGTCATTTTGTGCGTGAAACGATTCAAAATGGAAGCTTGAAGACCCTTCATGTTGCATCTCAACACCAAATTGCAGGCTTGATGACCAAACTGTGATTTCCTGCACAATTCAATTTTCTCTTAGGCAAGATAGGAATTCATAATATTCATTCTCTATCTTGAGGGGGAGTATTAGAGTTGAGGATAAAAGTGTAAATTTGTAAATAGAACAAGGGGACGTTTGAAAGGGAGATTCGTGCCATGATTTGAATCATTGTTCGTGGTTCGTTACAGTATTTTCTCTCACAAAAAAACACACGTAAAACAAGAATAGTTCTTAATCATAGTTCTAAATCCATGAACCAAACGTCCCCAGTTGAGAAAATAATTAGATTAGTTTTTCTTTTTGTTTTTGTTTTTTTTCCTTCTGCTGAGCTGGAGCTTTTGTAACAAATTCGTAACAAACTTCTGTTCTACCTTTTGTATAAGTTCATTTTCCTCTTTCACATTTCTTCAAGCAATGAGATTGCTTCATTTTCCATATTCTCTCTTCTATATTTTTCTCCTTTTCGTAATTAGCTCTAAGATTAAATTCCACATTGGACATTAGAGTCACTGATATCTCGACCTATGGGAGGTCAAGCAGACGGGTGCGAGACATAATAGAACAAAGGAACTTCTATAAACATTTCATAATGGAGAAATACTTGACTCCAAAAAGTTATAATTTTATAATTCCTGAATTGTGAAATTATATATGAACTCAAGGAGAGCAGTGAAATCAGGAAAGTTTGATGCGGGCATTTTTTGGAAATTGATTGAACTTAAACTTTGTAAATGAAAGAGCAAGAAAATGAGTGATCGCGAGAAAAAAGCTTAGAATCAAATCAAAGAGACAAGATGAGAGATAGAATGAGAGTGAGATGAGAAGTTGAGAGTGAATTATTGTGTGGGATTTAGGGTGGGATTAAGGGGTATTTATAGGGAATTTTTAGGGTTTTTTCAGATAGTGACCGTTGAGCCCTTCGCGGGCCCAACGGTCACAATCAGAAAGGGCTAGAGGGCTTTTTCGCGGGCTTGGGTCGGGCCGAATCCGGGCTGGGCTGGGCCACAGGCCTTCATGGGCTAGGGCCAAGCTTGGACCGCTAGCTGATAAGCCGAGGCCCAGCCCTAGCCCATCAAAAGTGCCGGGTCGGCATGACCCGTAACTGTACCGTACCGAGCCGTGCCAAATCCGACTGAACTGGGTTGGGCCAAGCCGTACATGGACGGCCCGGCCCATTTGACACCACTACCCGGATAGCAGGAGGTCCATTAGTGGTTTTTGAATTTTTATTGGAAATTCCTTAATTTCTTGGAAATCCAAGAAGCAGCATATTGTAGCAAGATCTACTGCTGAAGCTGACTATAGATCAATGGCAAAATGCAACGTGTGTGTGGCTGTTCTCTCTTCTTAAGGACTTCAACATTGAACATCCGAGACTAGCTGTTGTGTTTTGTGATAATGAAGCATCCTTACACATAGCAGCGAATCCCATTTTCCACGAGAGAACTAAGCATATAGAGATCGATGTCATTTTGTGCGTGAAACGATTCAAAATGGAAGCTTGAAGACCCTTCATGTTGCATCTCAACACCAAATTGCAGGCTTGATGACCAAACTGTGATTTCCTGCACAATTCAATTTTCTCTTAGGCAAGATAGGAATTCATAATATTCATTCTCTATCTTGAGGGGGAGTATTAGAGTTGAGGATAAAAGTGTAAATTTGTAAATAGAACAAGGGGACGTTTGAAAGGGAGATTCGTGCCATGATTTGAATCATTGTTCGTGGTTCGTTACAGTATTTTCTCTCACAAAAAAACACACGTAAAACAAGAATAGTTCTTAATCATAGTTATGAATCCATGAACCAAACGTCCCCAGTTGAGAAAATAATTAGATTAGTTTTTGTTTTTGTTTTTGTTTTTTTTCCTTCTGCTGAGCTGGAGCTTTTGTAACAAATTCGTAACAAACTTCTATTCTACCTTTTGTATAAGTTCATTTTCCTCTTTCACATTTCTTCAAGCAATGAGATTGCTTCATTTTCCATATTCTCACTTCTATATTTTTCTCCTTTTCGTAATTAGCTCTAAGATTAAATTCCACATTGGACATTAGAGTCACTGATATCTCGACCTATGGGAGGTCAAGCAGACGGGTGCGAGACATAATAGAACAAAGGAACTTCTATAAACATTTCATAATGGAGAAATACTTGACTCCAAAAAGTTATAATTTTATAATTCCTGAATTGTGAAATTATATATGCGTTTCTTGGCATATATACACTCACATATTCTATATATCCTAGTGCTGAGGCCATAACCGGCTGAAAGGAAAAAATAGAAAAATGGAAAAATTGCACGCCCGTAGTTTTGCCATCCTTATAGGGTGATGAATGGCCAGTGTCACCCCCAACAAACTATTGAGGATTCCACGTCAGACCAAAGTGGGAGACTTATATTACTGGAAGTTGGTGCAATTAAACCAAACCAAAGATAATATTAAGTAAAAAAAAAAAAAGAAGCACATAAATTAACAAGAAGAATCGCAAAGATTTATTAAGGTTGTTCGGGTCAAGGCGTGACATTCATACCGTCATAAGTCTTCTGAGTGGGAGAAAATTAGTGCAGAGACTGACCCATTAGTTACGATATCGTCGTTTGCCATAATTCGTGCTGAAAATCTAAATCAGTATTCGTAAAGAATTGTGTGCTTCTGGAGTAAATTTAATTGGTGGCCTATGCTTTTGGTTTTGTTCTTTTTGTCGTTGTCTATTGTCCTTCTAATTGGATTGCTTGGGGTCTTCTGTTTCCTTAATAAAATATTTTAGATTTGTTAAACAGAGGATGCGAAAACCATGTTTAGGTCGAGGCGGTCACACACTAGAGCCGCCGCTTCAAAGCAATCGTTGGTAAATCTGGGTGCTAAAGAAAAACTTTAGTATTATGTCAAAAAAAAAAAAAAAAAAAAAAAAAAAAAAAAAAAAAGTCACCACGAAAAGACGACTACATCTGAATTTGTTTTTAAGCAAGAGAAAATTAATAAACTCATTCTTTAAATGCATTGTTTTAAGATTTGTATCCTTTTAATTAACATACTTCTTTAACTAAAAATATTAATAAAAAATTTTAAGATACATTTAGTACAACGTATTATATTGTATCAGTATTATATTGTATAATATAATTTTTATACGAGAGGCATCTCATTTTATTAGTTTTTTACGGTACATATATGAAAAGATAAATAGGAAACAAGGCCATATCCTGTGCAAGGCACAACAAAAAAGATCTAAGTCTATAATATTGAATAACAAAATAAAAAATTAGAACCAAGAGACGACAAGAATCAACTCCTCGCAAGATCAGGAAACAAAAATGCAAAGAAATGTTGGGGTCCAAAATTCCTAGCAATACAAAAGTCACTCCTGATCATACTCGAGAACCTCCTCGTGGGAGCTAAGAACCTCCTCCACTTCAACTTCCTTGGCCTCGTACTCTTCTTCTTCATCACTGGCTT
This sequence comes from Morus notabilis, assembly GCF_000414095.1. Taxonomy (NCBI): domain Eukaryota; kingdom Viridiplantae; phylum Streptophyta; class Magnoliopsida; order Rosales; family Moraceae; genus Morus; species Morus notabilis. The sequence continues at coordinate 58,728 of NW_010366289.1, read as the reverse complement.
CGCCGTCCCTAAGTAACTGCCTAGCCAATTTCTCTTCCTCGTGCAACCGCTTCCACTCACTAACCCACTTATCCCATTCTTCCTTCAACATCCTCCGCTTCTCCCGCTCCTGCTCACTCAATAGCAACGACACATCTTGATCCTCTGCCTCGTATTTCTTGCTGTACTTCTTCAAGTTCTTTGCAATCTCCTCTTCTTTCTCGGGGCTCAGGAAAGATGGAGGTCTTGGGCGCCACAAAAACTGCAATAGATAGAGATGTAATTTAAGTAACTAGGTAAGAATCGAATGTGCATAACAAATGAATATCTAGTGAGAATCCCACTTAAAATAAAGCAACTACCTTCTAAGCACTATCTAGTGTGATTGACGCCACTTTTTTCACAAATAGGAAACAATAGCAGTCCATAAAAATAACCTAAAAAATCTGGTGAAAATGTGTACTTTTTTCTACTCGTCAAGAACACTACGAGCCTCTTCATCTAGGGAAGCAATTTATTTAAAGAATTGAAACACACACGTATTCTTTAAAACCAAGGAAGATGGCAATAACCTGAAAGAAATGATCCCTCATCACCCGATAAAGTAGCTTGCCATTGAAGGACCAAATGTTGAAACCATTCTCCATCTCATGAACCGAGGTCACAGAAGTTGCAACATACCTAATTGTCAAAAAGGCAAATTACTAGAACAAATACATACAAAAGAAAGAAATGGTTTTATTTTGTTCAATTCCTAAAAAAAATTTATGATCCAAACAGCACATGATTTCTAACCCAAGTATAATGCTATTCACCCATATTAATAACATATCCAATAAAAACATAACGCCAGACTTACCTTCCTGTAGGATCCCATTCAATATCCGTACACATAAAATGCTCACCAGACGCCATGGTTTCTAGCTCATCAACATTGTAAAACTCCAAGGTTCCATTTTGAGTTTTCAATCCCGCAAATATAATAAATCGACCAGCAGGTGACCAGAAAAGAGCATTTGCGTTCTTGCCTTTGAGAGTAGTAAGTTTGGAAATGCGGCCTGTATTATTAGCGCCCCGCATTGAGTAAAAACTGATGTCAAGCTTAGGGGCCTCACCATGGATAACAGCAAACCTGTGACCCTTCGGCTCCCAAGCGAAGGCAATAATCTTATCATTTTTGTTTTCAAGCTCCAAGACCTCAATAGGGATGTCGCGCTCTTTTATACGGAAAAGCTCAAAGCCAGTGTATGTACTTTTTTTAGTTTTTGTATAGCGATCAACCTTAACAGCAAGGTAATCCCCGTTGGACTGCCAATACATTTTGCAGTCACTAACACTAAATAAGTTCTTCTGACGAAGCTCTTCTTTACTAGGGATTTGAATAAGACTGACCTGTGATTTGTTTGAATATATCCCATTAGTTAGAGCTCCACTTCCAACTATACAAACATAATACACACACAAATAAATAAAAGACAAGCTAATGAAACATCAAAACTCACCCTCGCAGGTTGGTTCCCACCCCCCAATTCAGGAACAAAGAGTGAGAGAATTGGATCGGTTGGTGACCAACTGAAGTCCATAACATTTTCAACCCTTACAGACTTCTTGTCAATTAGAGAAAAAGTTTCTGTTTCATAAACGGAGATAAGATTCTTCCCCATCCTGGCAAAATACTTGTCACCTTTTCCACCACCCCAACTGGAAAAAAAATCATGCAATACATCAGGATAGGATATTGAAAATAGTCATACTGCACTCAAACGGAGAAGGAAAAATAATTTTTCAAAAGATTGATTCGTATCAGGAGCAAAGAAATAACCTGAAGGCAGGCCATTTTGGAAGACCTCCAGGTCCGAGTGGAAAATCATGCGTGGTTCCCTTAAAATCTCTCATCACTTTTCCAGTTCTCACATCAAAAAAGTTGATCACAACCCTCTGCAAAAGAAGTTCACATGAGGGATTGCAACAATTTAACTTCAGTCTAAATAATGAATGGCAAGAACACTCACATTTGCATCAAGAGGATTGCTTGTTTCATGACAGCTGCAGGTCACCAGATATTTCTCACCAGGGGAAAAATCAATCAACCTAACCTGCAATTTATAAGGCTTAAATGGTAAGGACCAATACACACAAAAATTATGGGTAAGACATAGAAAAAAACCAAAAACAACCTGGGGATGAGCATAACGCATTAGCCGATTAAAGGTAGAGCCACCACCCCAAATTGCAGCGCCCTGTCTATGAATAGTTGCCAAATAAGTCCCAAGTGGGGACCACTGCACAAAGCTTTCTGTCCAGTACTGCAAGAAAAAATAGATATGAAACTCCTCACTCAATATTCATGAACGACAAATGGAATAATTTACGAGAGAAACAAAATATATAAAAAACCATGTTGTCGACTGAGGTTAATTCTTCATTTAGAATTTGCATACATAATTGGAAACGGACATGTTCTCTCCTTCTCACACAGTCATCCACAGCCACCCACAGTGGCCTTTTCAACATAAAAAGATATGACTTAAAATGATTGAACTCACCGCCCGCTTGTAAACAAGATCAGCCTTCAGCTGCCTAGCATCATTCCAAAGTACTTCAGTATCTGAACCAGCACGTATCACAAACTGATCTCTGGCCTTATCATCAGTAAGCCATTGTTGAAGATTTTCCTGCAACAAAATCCCAATAAGAACACAGACCAATTAATAGCCGAGGAAAAGATGTGCAAGATGATATGATATTAGAAACACTAAGACCTCGTTCATTTCACCGATTCGAGTTTTCAGTTTTAGGTTTCTACAGTAAAAAGCTCTCAGAAAATGTTTTTCTGCTACAATGAAAAGCTCTCAGAAAATGTCACATCTCAGCTCGAATTGAAAACTCGAATCCGCAAAGTGAACGAGGCCTAAATGTTTGTCTCACAACTCAAGCTTTTAACTTGAGTTGTGTATGTGATAGAAAAACACTATAGCAAAAATGTTGAATTTGAATTTCTGTGAGAAAACATTATAGTAATAGAACTTAAGTTGTGACTTGAGTTGTGAAAAGAACGAGACCTTGACTTGTACAAGTTGCTGAAGATTCAAGAAAGCGGATTAGAACATTACCCCAGGAGTGTAAGGCTTAACTTCAGGAGGGGCCCACTCATCAGGAACCTTCATGAATCGGTCGAAGTCATCAAACATGCTGACAGCAAAAATATGAGACCTATCCAACTTGTACCCGTGAGTCTTCTCCTTAGCAAGCTCAGCTTCCTACAAACGTGACCATAAACCGAAAAATCATAAAAACAATGAATATTTTTCAGATAGTTTACACCATATTACAAATTAATACACAATTCCCCGACAGCAATGTAACGAAAAAAATAAACCAAGTAGCATAGCAATTCGCAGTCTGGCCATAAAGCCAAGGGACTAAGACTTGTTTGTGCCCATTCAGTTCATATTAATCACAGACAATTTTACAACCAACAAAAAAGAAATTAAAATTATTCTTCTTCATATAAAAGAAGCTCCTTGATTTCAATCTAAAATCAAAGGAAAACGATGGCTTATATGATGAATGAATATTTTAATTTTTACCTGAGGAGTATTGTACTCAATAAAGCAATAGCCTAAGGTCTTCTTGGTCTCAGGATCAACGGGCATCCAAAATCCGTCATCCTTGATAACACTAATCTGGCTGTAGATTTTCCGAACTACACCCTCGAGCTTCTCAAACTTCTCCCGAGGAACCACCGGTAGGTTATCCACCACTATAATGTTCCCGAAGCCGGAATCGAACTCCAAATTTTCATCTCGGTAAACATCTTCGTCATCACTAAAGAAAAGGGGGGCAAATTAAGGGAAAAAACTTGGAAAAACAGAACCCTAAATCAAAGCTTTAGTGCTGAAACTATGGCGGAATTGGATCGAAAATTACCTCTTGATTCCGAAATCTTCGCCGGGGGGAAGACGGATGGAATCGAAATCGATCTGCGAGAGATCGATGCCCAAACTAGCCGCCGTGTCGTCTATCTCTTTCATCAGCATAACGTCCGCCATGATTGAACTTCTCTACTTTGCGTCGCTTTGGTTTCGCTTTCAGAGCCTTCGAGTTATGGAAAACTGGAATTCTGGAGACGGCCAGGGTGGTTTACACTGAAACTCTGTGAAGAAGATACGTGAACTGGAGATGGATAGAGAGAATAGAGAGAGAAGTAATTCTAGGGTTTATGTTGGGGACAAAATATGTCTTTTCGGACTTGGGTCGGAAGTCGGATTACGATTCTATGTTTAAATCCCGATTTAAATTGGACCGACTAACGAAGCCCAACGAAACTCTACTTTTTGGACCCAGACGCATTTATATGACTGCGTGAGAGTTTGATATATCCCTTTTTTTATCTGATAAAATTGAGAATTTACTTTTAATTTTTAATTTTTAATTTTTAATAAATATTTTTTTATTAGTGTAATTTTGACTAAAAAAGTTTTGAATCAAAAATAAAAGATAAAAATCATAATCCATATACTTTCAGAGGTATTTATCAATATTATCCTTTTTTCTTAGACAATTACAAAAATTTCATACATGGAAATTTTAAAAAAAAAATTTCAGAACAAAACATTATAAAAACAATAATATTTGCATAGTATTTATCATATTTTGAACCACATAATATAATGTAGTCATTAATTTAATGATCTAAAAAATTTCTCTATTCTTAAAAGATTTAAAAAATCGTGTCATATATCAACTTTACTACTTAAATTTTGCTATGTCCGTGAAGAACCCTACTTGAAAAATAAATAAATAATAGAGTTAAAACACTACGGGTCTTTGACTCTTCCATTGAAACATTTTTTAACCCAAAATCTTGTTATTTTGATAGTAAAAATTTCTGGTCGTTTTAGTTTGCGAACTTACTTGAAATTCATTATATTTTGGCTGAATTACTAACAATTTCATATTCACAACGTTTGTAAATGTGAAACAAAATTTGGTGTATTTGAGGAAGTCTCTTTGTACTGTCAGCTATGCAGCCAACACCAGCAAATTAAGGGCCTTCTATGGCATCCACACTCGGATAACAAATGTGAAACAAAAATCCATTCACGTTATCCAAGTGAATACATGAAAACTTCTAAATCATCAACGTCATCTAGCCTTCTGATTTCATCCATAAACACTCCAAGTAGAAAATATATATCATCAGAATTCGGGTGTAAACGATCTTCAGCTTTGAAAGCATGCACTTCGTTCTTGATTTCTATCCAACTCCAACCAGGGACTTTTTTCACACCCCTTTGCCTCATAAGCCTCTTTACACTAGCGCTTTCATCCCAACGCCTAAGGAGCCTGTACAGATCGGAGAGGATGACATAAGTGCAGTGCTCTTCTGGCTCCACATCCAGCAGATGGCTAGCCACCTGACTAGCGAATTCAATGTTTCCACAAGCCCTACAGGCACTCAATAACGTCTTCCACACCATTGCGTCCGGTTCAAATGGCATTGATTCAACTAAGGCTTTTGCCTCGTCCAAACGCCCAGCTCGTCCGTACATGTCAACTGCACAAGCGTAATGCTCCACTCGTGGGGGTATTCCATGTTTGAATTCCATGGATTTTAATAGTTTGCAGCCTTCTTCAACCAAACCCATATGACTGCAAGCAGTCAACACTGCAACAAAAGTTATGTGATCTAGTTTCACTTCTTCCCTCATTTTCATTTGGGAGAAGAAGTCTAGTGCAATGTAACCCTGCCCGTGTTGAGCATACGCGAAAATGATTGAATTCCAAGTGATTGAGCTGTCTTTGGGGTTCTCTTCGAAAGATTTCCTTGCGTCCTCAATAATACCGCACTTAGCATACATGAAGATCAAAGAGCTGACGACGAACTCATTAGAGTTGAGGCCAGATTTAATTGCCAAGACATGAACCTGTTGGCCTAATTGGAGAGTTGCTAAATCTGCGCAAGACCTGAGGACAGCTGAGAAACTGTAGTGATCAATCTCTAAAATTGCAAATTGCATATGCCCAAAGAATTTTAAGGCATCTTCACTGAGTCCAACTTGTGATAAACCAGTCAAAATTGAGTTCCATGAAACTCGGTCCTTGAACTCCATGGATTCAAAGATACTTAGCGGTTCGACCATGGATCTAGTATTCGACTTAAGATACATGGCTATCAAAGCATTACATACTGGGACTGATTGTTCTAGTCCCCTTTTTATTATCAAACCATGGAGAGATTTTCCATGCTTCTTATGTTCTTCTTCAAAACAAGCACTTATGATGCTAGTATAACTATAAATGTCTGGTTCAAACCCAAATCTTTGCATGTCTATAAAAAGATTGAACGCACATTCTTCTTTATTGTGTACCAAATATGCCCCTAACATCGAATTCCACGTCACCAAATCTCTAGTTCCAAAAGAACCATCAAATACTTTCTTAGCATCCGCTATAGAACCACATTCCGAGTATGAAGTGATTGTGGCATTGCAGACTTTGTTCTCAAATTCCAGACCATGTTTTATAGCTTTGCCATGCATTTGCATTGTGGACAAGTAAAACTCGGCATCATCAAGCAACGTCAAGAGCGGAGCGATTGTTCCGTCCTCAATCTTCAAGCCTTCCTGTTCCATGCAAGCAAACAACAAAAAAGCAGTATCTCGATCACCCAGTTGAACATAACCGGAAATTAGTGCATTCCATGAGACAGGATTGCGTTCTGGCATGCCTTCAAGCACCAGAAATGCGTCCTCAACTCTACCACACTTGGCATACATGTCCAAAAGAGCACTTCCACAATAAACATTTTCAGCATAACCCATTTTAACTATCATGGAATGAACCTGCTGCCCAATACTCCATTGGTGAGCAGAAGCAACCCCCTTAAGTAAGCTTCCAAATGTATAACCATCAAGCTCAAATCCACATTTTTTCATGTTTTTAAAGAATTCCCACGCGTTCTCGAAGTTCCCACGGTTTACATTGCCAGCGATCATCGTGTTCCAAGAGACACTGTCTCTCTGAGACATTTCGTCGAACAGTTTGTGAGCAAGCCAAGATTCTTGACGTCTTGAGTACCCACAAAGAATATTATTGGCAATATAAATGTCGCTAAGCGTTCCTGATTTAATTGCCCAAGAATGTGTGATCAGAACCTTGGCAAATGAATTTGGCGAACGCCCAATTGGTAAGTGCGATAACCTCATTCACTAGTAAGTAGTCCTAGTCGTTTTCGCCGCAGGAACAATGATGAATCTCTCTCTATTCAATGAAGTTTATCTCAATCATTTCCTGAAAATTGTAGTTCAATTGACAAGAACTAGATGTCATATAGGTTGAAATATACACACTTTTTGGCTGTTGATCCAGATTCATAATCTGGTTTTTAACGTTTTCTTAACGAAATTCTAATATGTTTTCAATATATATAGTAGGCTTCTGTGGTCATTTTCTCATATGTCGTTTTACTCTTTCCTTTTCGTTTTACACTAGCTGGAATGAAACCTAAAAATACTGTTGTATTATAAAAAAAGTGTAGGTTTTTTATAGTACAGAATTAGTTTATATATATTATATATATCTAATCTATTTTCAGTTAAAACATTTAATGCTCATTTAGTTCGTTGATTTGAGTTTTTAGTTTGAGTTGATATATGACTTTATGTGATTATTTTTTACTGTAATAAAAAAGTTAGATGTGACTATTTTTAAGAGCTTTTTACTAAAATAAAACTCGAATCAGTGAAATGAACGGGCCCTTAAACTATATCATACTGCCTCGATAAATTTTATCTAACAAAAATCTTAGAAGAAAATTAACTGCAATTAAAGTGGTCGACCAGAAGCAGTAAAGTTCATGCAAACACGAAAATCATCAAATAGATTGGTTCAACGCAACTCAAAAAAGAATAGTCATGTTTCTTCACCCAGAAGCAACAGGCAAAAATTAAAAGATTAAATGTTCCGCAGCTATTTACTTTGTAAAGTAAAAAATAAAAAATGATGGGTACGTTTAGAATTGGTTTCAAAATAATTTTATTTTTCATAAAAAGTAAAAATGAGATTGTTTTGATAATCATTCTGGTATTGATTCTGAAATTGCGTTTAATTAATTTTTTAAGAGATTGTTTTGAGTATAATAAAAAAGTGAAATCATGTTTATTAATTAATATATTATAATATTATTGACAAGTACTAAAAAATAAAAATAGAAAAGTGAAAAATAACTTTCAACTATTTTTTAATTCCTTCACAAAAATTATTCTCATTATTTTCGTTTTCAAAATATTTGTTAAACAAACGTCGTTTTGTTTTCATTTTCATTTTTTGCTATCGAAATACGTGAAAACCGTTTTAAAAAACGATTCCAAACATGCACTCCCTGAGTGAATGCAAAAGTTTTAATTCACATCCAATCTAGACATTTTACTTAATCTGTTAAGATAAGCATGTTGATAGATAGATACGCACAATTAGGAAAAAACTTAACAATTACCTGACTAAAATGAAGAAAACTATGACCGTAGAGATTGTAAGTTATATTCTCAAATATAATAACTTGGGAATACTCATAAGGCATTGGCTTAGTAGAAACGAAAGTCACTTGCAATAAAAACACACCAGAGTCTAAGCATCACTAATATTAGCGTCCATTATCAAATGCTTGAACACTATATGATCCAAGTAAATTTTTATAAAATTCCTTCTTTGGAGAGAAGGGGAAAGGTGTGTTTCATAACTTGATTTTAAAGTGTAGCCTATTCTAAAGGCATGCTTTGAATTTTTACTAAATGAACTTGCAATAACGCAGTAGTAGATTGGTAATATAACTTAAATGCCGATCATGATATTATAAAAATAGATTTCTCCCATCAAAGGAGATTAGTTAAAGAAAGAAAGTGGAACTAAACCTAAACAGAAGCTCCGCCGAGTTCAATAATTCCAGTAGTCCAAAGAGGATCATCTCCAAGAGAACCAAGGGCATAGTTTGCGACAACCCAAGAAGGATAAAATATATCCAATAAGGGTATGTATATATATCACAGAGATACAAATGAACAGAGAGTCAATATCTCAGCAATATTTACTAATGAAAAAGGGGAAAAATAAGACACATATTGCTAACATTTATTAGCAACAGAACAACGAAAGAGAATTTATTTAAGTACTATATATTAGCATGATCTATCAATAACATAACAAAACTAAATATGAAAAAAAAAAAGTGAAACAGAAACGACACACATTAATGTCATACTGTTGTAATCATTTTTCATGACATTGTTGTTCTCCCTACTTTTTCTATCAAACATTTATCTAAAAAATATAATCTAAGCAAAAAATATAGCCAAATTGCCAAAAACTTACTTTTCCACTCACATTGTCTATCTTTTTGCTTATTGATCCTTACATGTATTTTTGAGCTAAATCACCATTTTGTAGAGGAATATGCAAAATCTTATCAGCATTGCTTTCTCTTCTACTAGAAATCTACATGACACACAAAATAAAAAACCATGTTAAGCCAAGAAGAACCTATAAAAAACTACAATAACCAAACCCTTTAATTGTACATTCTAAATCACAGAAATTTCAACAGTTTTATTAAAATAAAATAAAAAAAGAAAGAACTTGGACATTAGGCGCCAACAAATTCTCATGAACCGATTGAGAGAGGTTTAAGTGCGTTGGATCATTTTTTGTCAACATCTGCATATATAACACACGTATTATGTCAATTTTTTTAGTAATATATCGGGATTAGCGGATTTATTAACAGAGATCAATCGTTAATTTCGAGATGCGTTGATATTCCCTTTTTTTTCTATTATAGTAATTGAGATGGGAATTGATGAAGAAAATTAGAGACACAATCTAATATCTGTGACTAATCCATCCCCTTCTCTTCTTTTTTTTATAATTAAAATAAATTAGAAAAGAAAAAGAATAAAAACGGGTTCACCCTAGTCTAATTTCACTTTCTCAGACTATTTTGCTTTAAAAAGTACTGTTTTTAGCTTTCTGTGTATTTATGCTTTTGCTAATTAATTAATGAAGTAAGAACTAAAAAGGCATATCAATTTCATTTGTAATATAAAAGAGAGAATTTACATATTGTGTGGGCGCATATATATATATATATATAAATAAGAACCACTGATAAATAGCGCAGAAATTGGTCAGTAGGGATATATTAATACACCATTGAATATTAAAAATGGATACAACGACATAAACATTACCAGATGCGAAAACTGAGGTGGTTGAAAAAAAAATGAAAATGAAAAAAAAAATGAAAATGAAAAAAAAAAAATCAACACTTTTATTCCACTTCCAGAACAGCAGAGAATATATTACTGTTCCCTATATCCACAACGGTTATATGGAGGGAAAAAATAATAACTTTTAGCTAGGGACACTTCCACTTTATACAACCTTCTTTTTGTAGCAACAAGAACAAACATCTACCAACAAATAAGCAAAGAATAAGAAACCTTGTAATAAACAACAGGAACCATACTTGCTAAATGTGTTTTGAGCTGTGATTATCTCCTAATTTAGGGACTCATTATTAACCATTTTATTGCTTATATGATAATCAGGACCCGGAAAATTGCTGAACGTCTCAATTTGGTTGCCTGTTATGCATTGAGTGATGAACAAGACACTCTAATTTCTCCTTCATCACCTGTCTTCACTCCAATGTTAGTGAGCTTAACGAAAGACCGACTCCAACTATTGAAGAAACTGAATTGGTCGTTTGCGAAATTCTCGGCAAGCTCCCTCGTTCTGTCATCGCTAAAGAGGACAGAATCCGATTGGAAGAGGCCTTTCTTGGACATGAGATTTTTGTAGTACTGATTGTCAAACAAAGAGGACGTTTCTGGATCGGTATTGACAGTGGTGGAGGGGTTTGGTTGGGCAGGGCATTGTTTCATGAGCTCTTCTGCATAAGTGCCGTCGAGGGAGGCATCGATGAGAGTGAGTTTCCCTTTTGAGTCTTCTTTGAAGCGATCACTGAACGCACTGCAATGAGCTCTTCCTATGGTGTGAGCTCCTGCAAATTAAGCCAAAGCGCCACTAGGTACTTAATATTGTTGACATATTGGGAAAACGCAATAGTATTTGGCTAACTGAAGCTCTTATTTTGAGAATTTTAAAGAGTGCAGGTATGGAGGTCTATAAATAATACCATTTTTGTTAATTATGTCTCAGTCTCTTTCAATAAAAAAAAAAAAAATTATGTTTCAATCTCAAGGCTTATGTTTCAATCTCAAGGCTTAATAACCTACCAAAGAGGTGGACCAACTGTGAACAACACTGGATAGGAAAAAAAAATACTAATTTCTCTCATTGAATAATAAATGCAGAATTTATAGAGTTCCTAATAAATCCTAATCTTAGTTGTAGACCATTAAAAAGTACAGTTATAAGGGTCTAAGCATAGAGCTCAGCCCTTCTTTGATGTCATATTAGTTAATCATTTCTTCTCTCAGAGATGAACCAATAATAGTTTTAGCATGAATAAGTAATTTGATTTATAGAATGTTAAAAAAAATAAAATAAAATAATAGGAAATAGTTTCCAATGCACCTAATTATAATTATCAGTGGGCAGCATTGATTTCCACCGAATACAGTTAAAACAAAGCTTTATTGCAAATCTACCTGACAGAATGACAAGGTCATCCAAGGACAATCCTTTGGAAGAGAAAAGCTTAGTCATCTCATTTATAGTAAAGCTTGTATCTATGATGTTGGGTCTGACATTTGATGCTGAAGAAACCTTCCCATCTCTCCTCCCAGTTGGAATCTGAACCGCAGGTCCGCCAGCCTGTGGCCACCCATTCATTCACAATTATAATAAACACACACAACAAAAACTGATGAAGACATAACACAAACATAAATATAAAACATTCTATCTTAATGAGGAAGTTTTAGTTAGTTAATTTCTCACAAACTCAACGGCATCTCTAGCAGCCAAAGCTACAATGTCTGCGCAAGAAACTGTTTCTGGGCAAAAGAACTCGAGCACTCTTTTCGCCGAATCGATAACCGAATACCCATCAAGAGACCCGTTTGCTGGATCACTTCGCTCTGTCCCATTTCCTTGTAGCAGCACAGATGCATCACAACCCTGCATAAAATATGATCATGCCAAAACTTTTTAGTACACCCAAAAAAAAAAAAAAAAAAAAAAAAAAAAAACCACCTATAAACGGTCATTTTTATACTAAAAATTATTATTATTATTTTCATTTTTTTTTTTTGACGTTTATACCTCCACAAAACAGTCGTGGAAAACCAAGCGAAGGAGCTTTCCAGGGATAGTTGGGTCTCTAGAAGAAGCTGTTCTGACTGTGTTTCGGACCGTAAATTCGGCAGAAGGGCATGCAACAGAATAGAACCCGAATGAGAGTTGCGCACCAGAAGGACAAGTCGCCTTATAGAAGGCGATCACGAGAATGAGAAAGTGGTAAAGAACAGGTGATCTGGAAGAGAGTGCTGTTAATCTGTCCTCCATGAGCGTTTGAGCTTTTTTTTTTTGCTGTAGCAGCAGCTTAACCATGGAGGAAAAAGTGGTCTATTAGGACTCATGATAAATACTCTTTGTAGTTCTGTCACATGCATTCATTGAATTGGAACTATCTCAGGGCGTGCGTGAGAGAACAGATGAGGCAATTTAATTATGCATTTATAAGGTTAGTTGATGTCAGAAAGTAGATGGGGTCTACTAGATTAACACTTTTTGAGTAATGTAGTTGATGTTGTGTTTTGTATGCGATAGGGAGAGATAGAGAAAGTTCCGACTCTATTAAATGAAGCTGCGCTCGGGATCATTTTGACTTCCCCTAACAGCTTTGAGGAGAGGGAACCTCTTTTCCCGTAATGAAATTACTATCAGAACGCCTTTATCAAACAATATCACGCATTTAAAATCTATTAGCTAAACCCGAGAATCATGATAGACTGTACATTCTCCACAATTAGATTTTTGAGCAAGTTATATCAGAAATTTATCTCAGTGAAAAAAATTCATATTCTACATGGATCCGGTTCATTTCACCGATTTGAGTTTTGTTACAATTTAAAACTCTCAAAACAGTCACATCTAACTTTTTTACTGTAGTAAAAAACTCTCACATAAAATCACATCTCAACTCAAATTAAAAATTCGAATCAACAAACTAAACGGACCATTATTACTTAAAAGTCGAGAAATAAACGGACCATTATTACTTAAAAGTCGAGAAATTTTCTGACTACATGGTCTTTAGACTATTACTTTTCTCTTTTCACTAAAAATAATAGGAATTTTTTCCAGTAAGTCGGTAAAGCCAATTTCTAACTTTACATCTATAAACATATAATTTTTAATACAAATTTGTAAAGCCAATTTCTAACTTTAGATCTATAAACAGATAATTTTTAATACAAATCTAATGACTTAAAAAGTATAAAACTATTGATAATTTATTTTTTTCTAGTCTTACAAAACTCCCAAAATAATAATGGAAAGTAGAATGCACAACAGAAGTTGGTTATGATTATTCTAAACACCTGAACTAAATTCGCCCTCAATCCAGCCGAGATTATCATCGTTTTTGTCTCAAAACTTTCTAAAATATCCAACGTAGAAAAATTTTTTGTACCAAAAGAAAGAGTACAAAGTACAAACTCACAAGTCACAATCAGTGAGTGAATAAAAAGGACAACAAGCGATTATCAACCAAAGAAAGTAAGGAAGCAGACAGCCGTTGTCCATAGCAGGATCTACCTAGCAAACCCTATCATTCAAGTCTGTACACTAATCGTGTATTTTGCTTAAAGCTTCACGTCAAGAACTCATGAAGAGAAAATCATTTAAATCCTTGTAACATATCTGTCGGCAAGATCGGGCATGGAAAGTTGTGCAGGGAAAAAAAATGGCTCTTAAATGGCCAAGGACAAGTCAACCAGCCATTTGAGACATTTAGGTGGGTGTGCTCCAGCCAGCTACAACACAGCTTCGCCTAATGACCACCCCATATTATCGACCATGCCTCTGCATCAATCATTAAGGTTGTCTTTCCATAACGGCTTTTCCATCCTGCTCGTCACATGCGTCATATGGTTTTGCTCTCCAAAGCCAATATGATGGATAGCCTTCCATGTATAGCCCATCTGACATCAGTGTCCGACAAACAAAGCAAACGTCTAGGTTAACCACCATTTCTTTAATATCCTTCTAAGTTATCAGACTTTTTATTATCCTAGGCCCACCTAGCATACAAAGAATTTGGGACTCTTCGATTAACGAATTTTTTACAACAAATGGGGCCAAAGAAAGAAAACGGGTGAGTTGGAAAAATAGAACCAGACCGTTCAAATGAGCAAGTTGTATAAGCATATATGTATATTTGGTTCTATTATATAAAAATGGATTAGAAAGTACAAACGTGATTATGCACCAATTATGTAAATGCTGAGGAGAAATAATTTGCGAGGAAGATATTACCGTGGAGCTTCAGACTTTATTATCTCTTCAGACTTTATTATCTTTCAGTTTACACGTCATCTTCCGCAACTTCTTCCGACTCATCCTCATCATCAAGGGGGATGTCTTCGCTGTTATGATCAAGGGAACCTACGGATAGACATTTGATAACTAGTTTCAGGAAGTGAGGCTTGTAGAGATAGAAAACCAGAGAGGACAAGAACAGTGATTATGTTTCTCAGTATAAGAAAATATCAGCCGGACTATACCACAAACAAAGATCGTTGTATTCTTTAGCTTTTTGTCCCTGAAGTAGTTCATTTCTAAGCTCTTTTAGCCATCTATAGGCTCTTTTAGCCATGGTAAAGGGAGTAGTTAATGTCTACCATGAACGGAAACAACTTTTTACCTCTATGAATCGATGAAACAGGGCTGTTTGATACTTCTGAGGATTCTGTCATGTTATCAAGGAGATAAGGAAGTTCTAGAAACTGCAACAAAGACTCCGTTTGAGGATTCCTAGTATATCCTGCAAAATGAAGTTCAAACTACTGTCAATGTTTCTTTTATACAACACAAAAATTAAAATGTTTGTATAAAAGAATAAAAGGACCATATTAATTAAGCATGCCTTGAAATGAACTACTGGAGACGGATTTAGACGGATCATAACACGGAACCATCCTTGAAAAAACAAAAGGTATGGCTCCTTTTTCTAGTAGCTTGGTCCTGACCCATTGGCGACAATCTTGCATGTCAAGATGTAAACCCCTGTTGTATATAAAGCAGAGTTAGTGGCTCCCTCTTACGCTTACAGAATGTCAGAACACAGAAATTAAAAGGATTCCCGAAGGGAAGGAAGGGTGGCTAAGTATTTTTAACGTCTACACACCTAAAGTTTGCCCTTTCCCTGGTCAGAGGGAAGATAGAGTTGAACCTCCGAGTTATAGCTAGCCATTCTTCATCATACTGAATCTCATAAGGTCCTAATGCCGATTCAATTTCAACGATCTTAAAGCACCAGCCAATATCACAAACAGATGTTAGATGTTAACGGTGACAAAAGAGACCCAATATTCTATAAATACAATAACATCACATCAAGTACCTGTAAAAATTTACGCCCTGGAAGGCACTTATCCAGAGCAAGAAAATTTGTCACTGGGCCACCTTCCCCATGTTGAACACGAGCAGCAAATTTGCAATGTAGATGGGCTGAAAACCAATAAGGAGGTTTTAACTTTTGCAGCAGTTCCGCAGCAGCTTTACTTCCAAGAGTTTTTTCCTGAATCTGGACAACATCACAACAAGTAAAAACAATATATTCTTTTGATGCAGTAAATTAAACCAAATGGGGAAACAAGAATAGATTAACAACAAAAATCAGAAGAAATTCAAGCTCCGCTGCATATGTTTCACAGATATCGTGTATGAATGGACTGATAACATTTTGTTTTTCTTACCATGTGTCGACAGATATATCATGTTTTCTTCTTACATTTTCATTTTTGTTTTAAGAAATCAACTGAAATTATATCATTAACACCAGCTTCAGCTAACAAGCATAAGAGGCATCACAACAAGGAAATTAAAATGAAAAACGATGTTCAGATCCATTTTCTAACATGCGATGTAAATACTACCTAACTTTGTAAGTTCATTAACATATAATCTCACCTCTTTCTCAAAGAATGGCTTGAATCTAACAAGTTGTTTCCAGTTCCCACAGTCAGTGATGCCAAGAGGCCAATCATGCGAAAGAAATATATCTATCGGTTCCTCGACTTGCATGAGTTTCTGGACATCGTATTCGCGTACATGATATATGGACCTAATAGTGCTCTCATTATATGGAGGCCTCTCAAAGTGTCCTGCTCAGAAAAAAAAAAACTAAACTCAACAAATGAAAATTGCAGGATCCCGATACTATGCATTGGGATAATAGCCAAGATGGTAGCTATTAAATTGTACCTTAAGAATAACCCAATCTCTATTAGCTCGTTCGGATACAAATGTTCACTTTAAAATATCAAGCTAAAATTTGAGAGCAAAATAGTGATAGAAACCAAACAATATGCCCATCCAAGAATCAACAAGAGGTTTTAGGTGCCTGCTTTACAACTAGTGCCTGCTTTTACAACTACAACAACAGTTCAAGCAAAACCGCAACGGAGATATAGAACAAGAACAAACCCAAATGATAATTGCGAGCATTATAAATTCCAGACAATCCACCAATGCGAAGATTCCCAAACTTGACCACTCCAGAAAATCCCAAAAAGTATATATTAGGCGCTGCCCATCCTCCATAGTACCTAAATTTAGTGTATGAACAACACAATTCAAGCAATGGAATAAACATATAAACGCATTACTTCTGAAAAATTCATCAAAAACCTTCGCATTGATAACTCACAGTTCCCACAAGTAATTGGAAGCTTCGTGATTTCCGCCGATGAAAATGGTGGGATAGGGAGCGACTTCCTCGCCGGAATAGTACTTCCAAAAGGAGTTCATGGATCGGTATTTGGGCGGGACATTTAAGCTCTCCAAATCCTTCTCATTCCTCACTGCCTGATTAATAAACAACAATGATTTGATCCGCCATTAGTGAATTCGGAAGCTTTCAAAAACCACAAAATTAGGGCTTGAAAGTGAAGCAATGGAATGAATACCTGAAAGTCGCCACAACAGAGGAGGAGGTCGATTTTGGTGTCGTGAACTCTTTCGTAGTATTTGAGGGTTTTGTAGACGTTGTCGAGGTCGCCATGCATGCATCCTTCTACTGCTATTTTCATGGCGTCCAGTCCACTGTGAAACCCCAATTTCGGATTCTCGGAGAAGAGAAGAAAACTGGAGGGAATTAATTGACGAAGAAAATATGTCCCTCCAATGAAACGACACGTACTTTTCGTTTTACAAGTCTGCTGTCGTCTGAGCGCGGAAACACGTGGTTTCAGGTTAAATATTGCTGTAATTTGGAATGAAACGACATGTAGGTGTCAGTAAAGATTCCAGTCATATATCAGTAAATTGTGGCATCGTTTGTTTTGTGTTTGTTTCGGAAGAATTTGAGTTAAAAATAAATTTAATATAATTTTATTTATTTTACTGATTTAAGTTTTTAATTTTAAATTTTTATAGTAAAAATTTTTTATAAAATATTACATTTAACTTCTTCTATTACAGTAAAAAATTCTTAAAAAATGTTACATTTCAATTCGAATCCGCAAAGTGAACGAGGCGATTCACTTCTCGCTAAACGGCATAATTTGGTGGCTAAGTTTCCTGTCGTTCATGGTGAAAAACAAAAGTTTTTAGTCGTTTAAGACAACTAAACCACATGTGGTTTTTTGTTGAAATTATTTTCAAAACATGTCGTTTTGTGTACAAGGCTTTTTCTTTTCCTTTGATTTTTATTTTTTTTTTTTGTATTCAAGAAGTCTAGTTTCTTACGTATAATAATTTTCACAAGTCGCCCGTCCAACGACACGAAAGTAAGTGAATATAAATATATAATTTACAAGCAAAAAAAAAAAAGATAAAAGGCAGAAAAAGAAAATAAACTTAACGAAATAAATAGAATTAATCTGAGCATCCAATTATGGTACAAGATATGATGAATTTACAATACCTTGACATTAATGGTCAAAAAAGATTTAAGGAAAAAAGACAAAAAAAAAAGAAAAAGAAAAAGAGGTATTGTCATGAGAATGAGATGAGAGTAAAGCATCAAAAGAATGTGTGGCCAGGAGTGGCGGGACAAAGCAACAAGCAATGACCAACAGTTGTAGAACATTTTACTTCCTTCTCCAATTCTCCTTCCCAACAATATGGCTGGCTTCATTAACATTTGCTCTTTTCTCTCTCTCTCTCCATCATTTCTCCAATATCCCAATCACTTGTTATGGCCCTCTCCACTTCCCTCATCTCTTCCTCTCTCCTCTTCCCAACAACCAAATATCTCCTCTCTCTCACTTCACATTCACACCCGCTCATACTATTCAAACCGTTAAAAATACCAGCAGCGCCCAAAAGGTTGAGCCACACCAAGTGCAGTGCCGTCGCGGACTTAAAAGCCCGTACGGACGATGATAACAAGGTCTTTGTGGGTCCCACCGGCGAGGAAGATCGGAGGAGGGAGAAGGTCGTGGCGGAGTACGATTGGACGGAGGAGTGGTACCCTCTGTACCTCACCAAGAACCTCCCTCACGACGCGCCGTTGGGTCTCACTGTCTTTGATAAGCAGCTCGTTTTGTACCGGGACGGCGCCGGCGAGTTGCGGTGTCATGAAGATCGGTGTCCCCACAGGTAGCGCTATCTGTTCCTTGTAAATCCTTATTTCACATTTTTAGACATTAAATTATTAAGAAAATATGTTAGAATAAATAGTTAGAGATCCATCAATGTAGTTTTAGCATGTAGTTTTAGCAGATGTTTGGATCATGAATTAGAATAATGTGATTAGAGTTATTTTTAATTTATGTGTATTTTTTTTTTAAGAAAATACTGTAGTGAACTATGAATCATGATTCAAATCATAATTTGAATCCTCTAACCAAACAACCCCTTAATCTTTAATAAAAATTTTTAAGATAATAAGCGCGTTCAGTTATTATCTTTCTCAGTTGAATTATTAGATTCTTAAATGAGGTATTTTCTCTCTAAATAGAGAAAAAAAACAACCGAATAATTTGACGTATTAGTTATCATAATTTAAGTTTTTTTTATATACTGTCTCATTAAACTCTCATCAAACTTAATTAAATCAATATTAAATATCAACTCATTTAATCTATATTCAATTAGGAGACTATTAGACTCTCTATAATTAAATCACTTAATTAATTCAATTAATTAAATAATATTAATATAATTATTATAAATATGTGGTTTATAATTATTATTAAGAAATATAATTTCCTAACAATAACTTATTTAGTTGTATGTCAAGTTGGTAAAGTGATCACTTAGTTCAAAAATTTAGTGGATCAAATCTCATGTTCACCAAAGTGGGAGAAAGGAATGAATAATAAAGTGTTAATTATAGAGCGACAGGTGAATGGACCAAGAGTTAACACGTGCGATTTCTTTTTGTAATATATATGTGCGCACACACACACACACACACACACACACATATATATATATATATATATATTTCATCGCAGTAGAATTCTGCTTCGAACGTAGGTCTTACATTGAGGGTAAATCATCATTGTTCTTGTTTGTTTATTTTTCTTTGACAATTTTATTATTCTCGATAATACAGAATAATTAAGGTGTCTAATTATTCTTAACGTAAATAATAAAAATTGCAAATTTTAAGCATTTTTTTTCAACCCAATTAATGTTCTAATTCCATTATTCCATGGCTTAGATGGTTGTTATGCTTTTCAATGATCAAATTTCATGTATGTTTATATGTAGATTGGCAAAACTATCAGAAGGGCAGATAATAGATGGAAGACTGGAATGCCTATACCATGGTTGGCAATTTGAAGGTGATGGAAAATGTGTAAAGATCCCTCAGGTCCGTACGTACGTTTTGGTTTGAGATTTACCTTGTAATATTTTCATCAAGTTTGACAATCCAAATTACTAATAGTCATGTCATATCCAACATATGCACTATTATCTACATACGTTTAGCTTCCAGCTGATGCCAAGATTCCTCGAGCGGCATGTCTGAAGCCGTACGAGGTTAGAGACTCCCAAGGCGTAATATGGGTTTGGATGTCCCAAAAGGCTCCACCAAACCCCAGTAAGCTCCCTTGGTTCGAGAACTTCGCGAGGCCCGGCTTCAACGACATCTCAACTATCCACGAGCTCCCATACGACCACTCCATACTTTTGGAGAATCTCATGGACCCTGCCCACGTTCCCATCTCGCACGACCGCACGGATTGGACGGCTAAGAGAGAGGACGCGCAGCCATTGGCTTTCAAAGTGAGTGAACGTTCCGACCGAGGCTTCGCAGGGTGGTGGGGCCGATCATCCGAACCGGAGTTGCTTAACTACTTGCGGTTTGATGCGCCGTGCGTTCTTCAGAACAATCGCGAGATTGTGGACAAGAATGGAGAGAAGCATTACTTCACAGGTTTGTTCTTGTGCAGACCGAGTGGGCAAGGGAAGTCCATGCTGATTGTGAGGTTTGGGAACACAAGAAGATCACCTTTGATTAAGTTGTTTCCTGAGTGGTACTTCCATCAGAATGCTTGTAAAGTATTTGAGCAAGACATGGGATTTCTCTCCTCCCAAAACGAGGTTCTCATGAGAGAAAAAGTACCTACCAAAGAGCTTTACCTCAACTTGAGGTCTTCAGATACTTGGGTGGCTGAGTACAGGAGGTGGATGGACAAGGTGGGTCATGGAATGCCCTATCATTTTGGGCACAGCACCATATCACTACCCAAAGAGCCAGCTGTGGTGGAACATGCCCCTGCTGGAGTAGTCGCAAATGTTTCGGCTTCCTCCCCGGCCAAGGGAGGGATTGGGACAGTGCACGCTCCCAACTTGGCCAACCGATATTTCCGGCATGTCATTCATTGCAAAGGGTGTAGAGAGGTTGTCAAGGCTTTCCAAGCGTGGAAGAATGGCCTCTCTGCTGTTGCCGTGGTGTTGGCTGCGCTGGCGATACTGGCATCCGGAAGACAATGGAAGGCGCTTCTGTTGGTGACAGCGGCCTTGTGCTCTGGTGGCGCCTATGCGTGCCATTCTGCTGTGGTTTTGAATACAACGAACTTCATTAGGA
Organism: Morus notabilis; assembly: GCF_000414095.1. Taxonomy (NCBI): domain Eukaryota; kingdom Viridiplantae; phylum Streptophyta; class Magnoliopsida; order Rosales; family Moraceae; genus Morus; species Morus notabilis. The sequence goes on along the minus strand of NW_010366289.1, from coordinate 37,511 downwards.
CGCACAGGAGATTGTGAACCATCAAATGGTATCATTTGTTTCTGAGGCCAAGGACTTGGACTTTCAAGTGCTGGTGTATAGTTGGTGGAAAATGCTATCGAACCCAAAATATAGTCACAACACTAAATGTGAACATAGTGATTGATCTTTTTTCTTTTCTTTTCTTTTCTTTTGGGTGATGAGATATTTGTTCTATAAGATTTATTGTATAGATGGCATGGACAAGTATATTTCCGTACATGGAGCGCGGATGCTTGAATTTCCATATTCTTGCCATCCCTCTTTCTCTTGGGATCTTGTGCGCAGACTTCAGTTTCCTTCAGTTAGATCTCTAGATATGATTTGTGAGGAGATGTTGAATTAAAACGAGTGAGTTCCAAATTAATCCAACGGCATACTCGAAAACATAAATACAAACCAAATACAGTGTGAATCAGTAATCAGTACAATCTATCGTCTTAAAGAGGCCAAAAACAAGATGGCAATATACATGAGACTTGGTAGTTATACTCGTTATGCCGTCTATGTATTACCTAAGTTCGTACTAATTAGACCGATAATATGAGTCACGATACGATAACACGATTCGAAAAAGATACGAATTTTACGGATTAGGGTTGAGAAAAAAAAATTCAGATCAGAATTGGATCGACTTGAAATTGACACGAAAAACACAAATCAATTTCGGGTTAAACCCGTCTAACCCGAACACGACACGAAACTCGTAAAAAATTAAAAAAATATATATATATATATTATTCATTACATATTTTAAATTTTATTATGAACTTATAATATCATGATAGTTATACTCAAAATTTTATATTATTATTTGCTTAATTTTAATGGATATTATTGTATTTTAGTGTGTTATAAATTTTAAATTATTTTTAATATGTAAAAAATTTTAAAAAAATATATATAACTATAGTGTCAATTTCAAGTTCACGGATCAATTCCGTGTCACGAGTCATTTTCGTGTCGTGCCGCGCCAACCCGTAAAGTGATCGTGTCGTGTTCGTGTTGCGGTTTTTAAAAATTTCGTGTCACGGGTCGTATTCGAATTGACTGTAAATTTAAGAAGAAACTATCAAAACACGACACGTGACACGAATTGCTACCCATAGTACTAATCTTTTGCCGTCAAGCTATTTTATCCGTCTAATTTCAGAATTCAGAAGTGCCAGCAGACAAAAACCTGCATTGTTTCCGTTGAATACACACACACACACACACACACACACAAATACAATGCAATCCAAGAATGTGCTACTCTATGAAAATGGGAAATTTGAATCAGCCGCTCGAGCTATTTTTCCTTTTTTTTTTCCTCAGGGCGCTACAAAATTACTTCCGGCTTCGTTCGTACGTGGATGGATTGACATGTATATAGTAGTAGGACAGAATTTTAAGACTCGCAAATGACTTTTGCATTCCACCGCATAACAAGCTGGCGGAAATGAGGCTGCTCTTATTTTCGAGCTCTCAAATTACTAAGGGATGAGAACGTAAGATGGCATGTCCTCAACTTTGGTTTTGAAATTTCAACGAGATGAAATCCCCGTAGTAGCCCGTGGCAAACCATTGGTCGCATCATCACTATTAGAGCTTGAATGTGAACTTCGTGTTGAGACGTCAGATTCAACTTCCTCAAGCATCTATCACGAAAAGCATACAAGTGAAAAAGAAGATTAGATGGAATTTCCTCCGTGAAGTAGAGATTGAGAAAAGGACTCGGAAGCGGAAGCTGGCAAAGTCATTGACAATAAAACTTCCGAATGCTGAACTTAAATATGAAGAAATAAATAGGGACAAGAAACTCTTAACGAACATATTTTACTACCTGGACGGCTTTCTCTAAAACCTGAAGGAGTTCTTGGTCGTGTTTCCTTTTCAAGACAACGTCATCCTCCTCCTCCAACAGCGTGTCAAAGTGGTCCTCTCTGCATAAATACCGGCAGAAAAACAAGCTCAAAACCAGGAATCATCATTACTTTCTCCCATCCAAAATTCAAAACTGTTGTAAAAACCCCTCAGAAATTCCCAGAACAATTCTCAGACCACACAATTGAATCACCACATCACACACACAACAAATCAAAGAGAAAAAGAAATCGAAAGAATTCCTCAACAAAGCTTTTATTCTAATCAATGGCAGATCAAGATAGTACAACCTCTAGAGCTTCTCTCTCCTCTAGAGCTTCTCTCACTATCTTCTCTCTCTAACCGACTTCAGAATGAAAAAACCAGTAAAAATCTTCTATTTAACACATTTAGTTTTAACGGATTAATAAGGCTCTAATCCTATTGGTTGATTCCAAAACCAAATCAGTTTACAGTATTATTCCTATATACTACAGTACACAGTAACCATGTAGACTTGCCCACGTGTCTTCACTTCATTTTCCTTCCTCTGTTGAGCTGTTAAAATTCTAGCCAATTTTACAACTAAAACTATTTTAGCTACAGAGTGATAACGACCGATGACTTTCGTGCCTAATAATCAGTACTTCTCTAGCCAGTAGAGTCCTTTGTGTCGAGAGCTATGTCAGCAAATTACAAAAGGTGCGAACTTATGAAGTTGATATTCTTCCTCTCAAAATCAAAAACTTTTATTCCATATAGAACTATACCAAAGCATGGCTATCAATGTAAAATAAACGTCATAAGCTCCAAACTATCGGCAAATCACCATATTTCACTCAGGTCTCCCAATTCCACAGTTAATAGCTCCTAAATCTACATACAAGTTCATTGGATGAACACATAATTTTGCCATGCCATACTTTACATTCAAAAATTTTATTTTTCTCACTCATGCGTCGTGAGACAAATAAAAGAAATCAATTAAAAAAATTTAACAAGGAATCAGTCTTCAAAAGTGTAATACTTCACATTTAAACAAAAAGAGAAAAGGCTGTTTTCGAACTATATACCTGTAGAGATTATGTATGAAGGTCCTATGAAGATCCCGTTTTGCATGGTTGACCTAAAGCACATTAAGCAGAAAGAGAAGATATGTTAAATGAAAAAAAAAAAAAAAAAAAAAAAGGAAACTTAGAAGTAAATCACACAGACAAAGGAGAAATAACTAGACTTGCCAGAAAATGCATTATAGCTTTTGGAACTAGGTCTTGAACGTTCTTTCTGACAATGTCATAGTATGATTGCAGGAGTAATTTGGTTACCAAAATTTCTAGTGTTTGATTCCCTGTTGTTTCAAGTTCCCTTAATGTGGATGGGGGCTGAGATCGGTCAGTGCAGTAAAAAGAAAAAACTGGTTGAAATTAGAAAATGACAGAAATATATAAAAAGATGGATGACAAATTAAACATTAAGAATCAACCACTGTAAGGCCATGTAATTACCTTTGTCAGACTGATCCTCCTGGAAGGCATCTGATCAGAATGATCGGGCTCACCTGAAGATCTGCTGCTAGCTGGTCCCTCTCCAGATGATCCCCTGCTCCCAAATATAGATGAAATCCCCCAAGTCCTCGCAGATGCATTTCCTGCTATATTTGAAAATATCAAGTTAACCAAGATGCTAGCATTAATAATCTTATTAATGATGTGCAAGAATTTACCAGATGATATAGGTTTCTCATTGTTTACTGAAGGACTTCCCTGCCAGAAATCAAGCCTAAGATAAGATATAGATCTTTAAAACAAATTATCAAAGACAAGCAGAACTGTGATCTAAATGGGGGGAAAAAGAAATAAATACCATCTATTTAATGTCAAGTCAATAGTTGACCCTAAAATTTTTTTGTAATGATTTAAATAAGGAAATTTAGTTTCTCATTGCTCTGCTTAATCTATATCAATTTCACCACAAACCAACCTCTATCAACATGAATTAAGAAAATAATCATAAGAAAGAGGTTCTAAAATGATTCTGTCCTATAATTATTGCCTCATGTAGTCGGTATATGTGATTATGTTCCCCGTTGTACAAAGTTCCGGTCAACCAAATCAAAATTAAATAAAAATTTATTTAGAAGATAGCATTAAAACCGTTTTAATTTGATTGAATTTTCAAATATAGGCAAGTGCAACCTGATTTCACTGAAATTCATAACTGACTTTGACCAAATCACAAACCCCGCTACAAGTAGAAGATGATACATAGGAATAAAGTATAAACTGAGTTCTCCTTGAGGGAGAAATACAAACACAAAGAATACCTGGTTTCGACCGTTTGATAAAGCTCCATTCACAACCGACCTAGGAAGAGCAGCCAGAGAAGCCAGAGAATTTTGGCCTTTCTCCATGAAGGATGCCTTTCCAGCATCCGTACTGCCCTGTAACATATAAAAAAACACATCAGAATGTCCACCTCAACTATCCAGCTGAATTTCAAAAGTCTGAACTGCAAAATTAATCTGTGGGAATTCTTATTTTATCCAAAACTAGACTTCATTAGATTATAACCCAAATCTGTCTCATGTCGTTGATCCAAAATAAAAAATAAGTATGAGCAGGTGCTTGTAATAATTAAATATCATAGAACAATTTTTTTTTAGAGAAAAAAAAAAAAAAAAAAAAAAAAACCTCAATTTTTTTTAGAAGTGCTTGTAAAAAATAAAATATAAAAAAAAAATTTTTTTTAAAAAAAAAAAAAAAAAAAAAAAACAACCTCAAGGGCACATCCTTTTCCTCAATTTTTGATCAATTCAACCCAAGAATTAGAAGTTCACAACCAACTCCAAGGATAAAATCTCATAGCACTATCTAAAAGAACAAATATCTGAAAGCCGATCACGCAATTAGCAAACATTCACCTCACTCACTGTCCTCCATGGCGCCAAAGACCATACTTATTGTGAGCTGTGAAAACTAATTTTGCCCTAAGTGGTAGTAGAAGGTACCTGTGGAGATCTCAACTGTTTCTGAGCAAGCTCAACAGCTTTGCTACCACCTAGGAAATTTGGATTTGAAGAATTTATATAATCCATCTGAAACAAAGTTAGTTGATCGATCAGCTATAAACCAATTAGGCAGTTGTAAGTTGCGAACTGAACAAGTACAGATTTGTAATACTTTGAATATGCATGTTAAAGATTAGTATTTTAAGATGATACTGTAAGGAACCTAGTAATTCTCAGCCAATCACACAACACTCACACACACAGATGCACAACGAGAAGAATTTGAAAGGAATCAGGGAAACTTTTATTGAATCAACCAGCAACAAGACTTATGCTAGACAACTGAAAACAAGATAAACCTGGAGATTTCGAGTACTCCGGAACTCCCAGCCACCGTCGGTGGAGAAAACAAAGACAACCAAAAAAATCCATACTAACCCCTCCACTAAGCATTTCGATCCCCAATTACCCTGAATCCCACTTGTTTTTGCCACGTCACCCTTCTAGCCACTTTCTGAAATTACTCCCTGGCCCCCAACTCTTCCTTTCTTGCCACCCTTACCCCTCCTAGTATAAACGTTCCTAAGTAAAGGTCTGACAGTACCCCCTCCTCCTCAAGATCAACCTTGTCCCCAAGGTTGAAGTCGGGCAATTGGCAGCAATTGGAGTCTAGAGGCTCCCAAGTGGCCTCCCACTCCGGCAGTCCCTCCCATTGAATGAGGAGGTCCAAGTCATGGGGCCCCCCGTCATGAGAAGGACGGGCTCGCAGTAAGGCCGCTGGCTGGACTAAGAGCTCGAGCTCCTCTGTAAGCTGCGGCGGCAGTGGCTGACTCTGTGGTGCATCGCCCCGAAAAGCCTTGAGCTGCGAAACATGGAAGACCGGGTGGATACGTGTGTCCTCAGGAAGTAGTAGCCGATATGCCACGGTGCCAATCTTCTCAGCAATCTCGAATAGACCATAATAGCGAGGAGCTAACTTCTCATTACGCTTCTTGGCCAATGACTTCAACCTGTACGGCCGCAGCTTGAGGAGTACCCAGTCACCAGGCTCAAAGCTCACCTTTCTCCGCCGCTGGTCAGCGAATTGCTTCACGCGTTGTTGCGCATTCGCCAATTGTTCCTTGAGCTCATCTAACATGTGGTTACAGAGCTGCATTTGTTTAATTACCTCATCATCCATCGAAGGAATGTCTTGGAACCAATACAACACAGGAGGATGCCGCCCATAAACAATGTAGAAGGGGGTATGCTTAGTCGAAGCATTGTAGGTCGTGTTGAACCAGTATTCAGCCCATGGAAGAAACTTCAACCACAGCCTTGGCTTAGCACCCGCGAAGCACCGAAAATACGTTTCCAAGCAGTAGTTGACCCGCTCGGTTTGGCCATTGGACTCGGTGTGGTAAGCGGAACTACTTGTAGCCGGGTTCCTTGGAGTTTGAATAGCTCTCACCAAAAGGAACTCATAAAAATAGGATCACGATCGCTCACAATCAAACAGGGAACCCCGTGGAGCCGAACAATCTCACGTACAAACAACTATGCCACGGACTTCGCCGAAAAAGGATGAGCAAGAGGGCAGAAATGTGCAAACTTGGACGGCCGATCCATCACTACTAGGATTGCGTCTCGCCCTTCCGATTTAGGGAGGCCGCCAATGAAATCCATGGAGATGTCCTCCCAAATCCTATTTGGAATTGGGAAGTGTTGCAACAACCTAGCCGAAAATATGGCCTCACTTTTGGCACTTTGGCAAACCTTGCACCGAGCCACATAGTCTCGTATTTCCTCTTTCATGCTGGGCCAAAACACATTGCTTGACACCCTCTTATAAGTGTGGTTCCCCGAATGGCCTCCCACCACCGAGTCATGGAACTCGTGCAACAATTAGGGTATCCATGGTGAAGAACGCGGTAAAACTACCCGGTCTTTATAGAGCAACAATCCCTCCTTCTCACTATATCCTTCCCTGACTTGTTCTCCTGCCTGCAACTTTGCTAGCAACCCCAAACACTGGTCATCCACCCGCTGCCCCCTTCGAATATCCCCCACATCCAACAGCTGCGGCATGGAAATGGCCGTGAGGGTCAATGGCTGCTCATTCCCCCTTCGAGAGAAAGCGTCCGCCACCCTATTAGCAGCTCCCGGTTTGAATTGCACCTCAAAATCGTACCCAAGAAGTTGGTAACCCATCACAATTGCTCCGGTGGTAGCATCCGCTGATCCAATAGGTATCGGAGACTTTGTTGGTCGGAGCGGACCACAAAACGGCAACCCAATAGGTAGTGGCGCCACTTTTGTATGGCAAACACCACAGTCATCAACTCTCTCTCGTATACGAACTTCAACCGACTTGTCTCCGATAGTGCTTTGCTAAAAAAATGCAACTAGTTGGCCTTCTTGCACAAGGCCAGCCCCCGACGCGTTAGTTTCAATCGCAAAGGTTTTGCTGAAGCCGGGCATCGCCAATACCGGTAGAATGGTCATGGCCCTCTTAAGGGCCGCGAAGGCTCCTGCCGCACCGTCCTCCCAATCAAACCCACCCCGCTTGAGCAAATTGGTTAAGGGCCGTGCAATCTCACCATAGCCTCGCACAAACCGCCGATAGTATCCGGTCAGCCCAAGAAACCTGCACACGTCTAAGACATTTTTAGGAGTCGGCCACGAGCTTATTGCTGCCACCTTGGAGGGGTCCGGAGCAACCCCCTCGCCCAAAACGATGACCAAGATACTCCAAGCTATGCAGGCCAAACACACGCTTCTTCATGTTAGCAAACAACTTCTCCCGCTTCAACACCTTTAGCACCTGAACCAAGTGTTTCCGATGCTCCTTCATGGTCCTACTATAGACCAAGATGTCATCAAAGAACACAAAAACAAACCGGCGAAGGAAAGGACGAAATACCGAGTTCATATGGGCTTGAAACGTCGCCGGCGCATTAGTGAGGCCAAAAGGCATCACCAAGAACTCATAGTGGCCCTCATGCGTCCGAAAAGCAGTTTTCTTAACATCGTCTTTCATGTACTCGGATTTGATGGTACCCCGCCCTCAAATCCAACTTAGAGAACACTTTCGCTCCGTGGAGCTCATTAAGTAACTCATCGATGACCGGTATCGAGAACTTGTCTGGCACGGTCAATTGGTTCAAAACCCGGTAATCGACACAGAAGCGCCAACTCCTATCCTTCTTCTTCACGAGGAGCACTAGACTAGAGAACGGGCTACTACTAGGACGAATGATTCCAGAAGAAATCATGTCGGCTACCAATCTCCCCCTTTTGGAAATGCGGGTAGCGGTAAGGGCGAATATTTGGAGGATCGGCCCCGTCCTTCAATATAATACGGTGATCACGAGCCCATTTCGGGGGCAGCCCCTTAATCTCCTCAAAAACATCCCCGAACTCCGCTATCACATATTGCAACATTCCCGGTATGGCCACAGGTTGCTCACCGCCCCCCTTCCCCACAACTTCGCAAAGTTCCAACAACACCCCCACTTGAGTGTCCCCCCACGTTTGAGTCATCGAACGGAAACTCACCGGCTCGCAACATAAAGCGGGATCCCCAATCCAACTCACGCAATTCTCCCCCACCTTGAACTCCATAGTAAACCGAGACCAATCCGCCATTACTTTTCCCAAGGTCCATAGCCACGTGACTCCCAAAACAACGATGTGCTTCCTAAATCAAATAGGAAGAAATCCTCCATGTATGAACAACTCCAAACCCCTACAAACTCCCTGTTGCTTGAACCACATTCCGTTGCCTACCTGCACCCCGCACTTGGCCGACAAGTCACAAAGCAGCCCCAATTCCTTCACTACCGCCTTCGACACAAAACTATGGGACGCCCCACCATCAACCAACACTACCACCTCTCGTGAACCAATTTTTCCTTTAACCTTTCATAGTTTTTGCGGAATTGAATCCCATCAGAGTTAAGGGAAAGGGTCTACCTTCTCTTCCGAATGATCGATTTCAGAGTTCTCTTCCTCCTTGGGTTCGCCATCCCCTTCCAACTCATCCTCGGCGGCCAACAGTTGTTGGAGTTGCTGCTTGCTTTTACAATGATGCCTGGGGCTATATTTTTCATCACACTTGAAGCAAAGCCCTCTTGCCCTTCGTTGCTGCACTTCATCCTCCGACAACCTCCGATATCCACTCGTTCCTCCTCCCGACGGACTATGGGAGGGTGATGTCACAAGGCGACCTCATCCGACCTCCCCTACTTCTCTTCCGGAATTGGATCGACGAGAGCTCCCCAAAAATGGGGTGCGGCCACTTAGGACCTCGTTGACTGAGTACGACCATCCCAAACCACCCGCACGTCCACTATTCCACCTTCCCATCCTTTCTACTGCCTCATTTTGATCTTCAATTTGCTGGGCCATCTCCATAACCTCTTGAAGTGTCGCCAGCTTATGCATTTTTACCTCAGCGTGAACGTCTTCCCGAAGTCCATTAAGGAATACTCCCTTGTAGAATGCGCTCGG
>NW_010366289.1:20923-27997 GCF_000414095.1 Morus notabilis | reverse complement strand
AATACTCCCTTGTAGAATGCGCTCGGCATTCCCCGCACCCACGCTGACAGCAGCTCAAAGCGGTCTAAGTGGACGTTTGGTTCACGGATTCAGAACCATAATTCATAACCATGCTTGGTTTACGTGTTTTTTGTGAGAGAAAATACGTAGCGAGCCACGAACCATGATTCAAACCATGACACGAATCCTCATACCAAACACCCACTAAGTAATCCGCCACCGACCCTATTTGCCTCAAGGCCATGAGTCTCTCCATCAGATCACCCTCTTTAGCTCTACTAAACCGATTCAAGATTGATGCCTTCAAGTCCCACCATTCCCTGAACGGATCTTAGGAATCAGTCCACCTAAACCAGTTCAAAGCTCGCCCTTCCATACACATCGAAGCCACAGACACTTTATCCTGTTCCCATACCTCATACATATCGAAATACTGTTCAGCCCGGAATAGCCATCCATATAGATCTTCGCAGGAAAAACTCGGCATCTCCACCCTCCTTCCACAGATTTCTCCTCTTCCCCGACCTTCCGGCGTCTCAAGTTGATGTCCCCGTTCCACATCCCATTGCTGGTCTCCCATTGGCTGCCTATGCTCCCCCTCGTTCTCCTCCCAAAAACCCCCATCTCGGCTCCATGTCCCTAGCCAACTCTGCTGCCGTTACTAGCCTCTTCGGGGTCGTCTCGTGGTGATTGCCCTGTCACACTCCCATTGGACCCCGATCAAGGCTGGGCTCCCGGTTTGGGTGTCCACCTCTCCCCCTCGGAGCCTCCCTGGTCAGATTGGCTTGATTTTCCCAACCCAGATCCGGCGGCCAAACAAGTCCCCGCCGTCTCTCTCTCTCATCCAAGCCCCTTCCGGCCACAACCACCGCCTAACGCAGCCGACGCCCGACCTCCGGACCCCCCCTGGTGGCGGCGCAACCTCGTCTGCGGCTGGGTCAGCGCCAATCAGACCTCCCCGTCGCGAATCGCCTCAATTCGTGCCATTGCGGTTCGCATCGCACTGCACCACTTCCCCATGCTCCGAAGCGGCCTCCAGCGGAGCTAGTCGGCGACCCATGAGCTCTTACAGCAGGCGCAACACCTCGTGGACCGCTCCGATCTGATTTCACACCTCATCTCTCAGTCCTCCGATTTCCTCCCAGATCTGCGGGATCTGTTCGGATGTCAAGGCATGAACCACCTCTTGCACCGCCGTCAAACCTTTCTCCGATGCGACCAGCCTCTTTGTCTCAGCTGGTTTGGGCGCCATGGATCGTAGTGCTCTGATACCAGTTTGTAAGGAACCTGGTAATTCTCATCCAATCACACAACACTCACACACACAGATGCACAACAAGAGAATTTTAAAGGAATCTGGGAAACTTTTATTGAATCAACCAGCAACGAGGCTTATACTAAACAACTGAAAACAAGATAAACCCGGAGATTTCGAGTACTCCAGAACTCCCAGCCACCGTCGGTGGAGAAAACAAAGACAACCAAAAAAATCTAGACTAACCCCTCCCCTAAGCTTTTCGATCCCCAAATACCCTGATTCCCACTTGTTTTAGGCAGTAAGCTCTTTAAAAAAGGTGATATTTTTTAAAAACCAAATTCGTAGATATGTTAGATACATAACCCTTATTCAATGCTAAAAGAATTTACAAACTAGATTGTTTAGAAAATAAAAGCTACCTCCATCTCGATAAGATTTTCTATCATGTTCTCAGCAGGCTTTAGACCATCACGCAAAAATTTTCCCATTATATCATCCATGCGCCTTCTCAATACTGGAAACGATTGCAAGTCAGCTGCTTCACAAGCACGGCTAATCTGCAAGAAAAGAGTTTATAATCAGATCTTCCAATTTTGTTACAAAATAAACAATGAAGCATTTCACCTTAAGCAGTTCATCATAAACATATCGGAGACACTGAAGGCTAGGTTCCAACAACATAGCAATCTGTCTTTTAACCAGAACTTCAAATGGGACCTGAAATGCAAAAACAGAACTTCGAATGGAACATGAAATGCAAAAACGGTGAGAACGTCATCCAACCGGTTTTTATTTTCTTTTTTTGTTTTCTTTCTTTTTTTTAACAAGGAAAATGGACGATGAAACTTGACCATATGTCATTATCCTCTCAAACTCACCTCTGGAACAAATAAGGAATTCTTTAGACCAACAGCATTTTGAATAGCCATCCAAATATCAGCATCAGTTAGATCCTCACATGGGTCAACTTCCTACAATTACACCAAAAACAAAAAACAAAAAAAAAGAACTCAGCATTTAAAAAATAAAAATGTATAAATAAAAGATGTTACAATACTAAATCAGTACCTCCAAGCTCTTAACAAAAGTTGTTTGAAAAATATAATGGATCCTGGCTCCCCCCAACAATTCTGTAGTTGCTATGTCCTGACTCCTTCCATCCAACATAGCAGAAAAAGCTGTTAATTTGATAAAATAGAAACAAAAGTCACCATAAGGGACAGAAGTGAGCACAGGGCTATTAAAGTTCAAAATGGAGGCAGGGAGAGAGAGAGTGTGTGTAAAATATAGTACTTGACTTCAGTGCAAGTCTTACAGATTTCAAATAAATAGCCACTAGAAAGCAGGGGGGAAAAAAAGTTATAATGTGGAAGATTACAAGATAATAGGATGGTGTCTCACCTTCACAATATTTTGACAAAATGTTCAACAAAATTACTCCTTTCTCCACCTAGTTCATGAGAAAATAAAAATCTAAGGAAAATTCCAGAAGCAGTTCTCAAACCCCAAGGAGGGGGGGTGGAAGTTAAAATAGAAAACTAGGGCCTATGCAAGTGGGATGTCTCAATATATAGGAAAAGCAGAAAATTCAATTCGACCAAATATTCACCAACGTAGTGAAGCATACAAACTAAAAGTTTAAGGATCAAAGCAATAACAACAAAAAAATTATGAGCTCCGACATAATTGTCCCAACATAGCACAAAGATGAACAATTATATGCAGACAGCTCTAAGAAACACAATTTACCAATGTAGAAGAAGTCCAAATTACAGTTTTCATACACGGACATGAAATTAATCAAATTACAGTGACCTCACATATTCAAGATCCACGTGCAAGAATGCAAATGGAAAGAATCAGTGGGTGGGTGAAAATAGAACATGCCAACCGCATGCAAAATGCCAAAAAGACAACTCACATACACTCAGATAGTTACATGACTGCGAGAGAATAGTATAAACTCGTAGGATTAAAAGTGCAACTTACATCCGGTTCTAAAGCTCTTCCATATGTCCGAAGTCCTTTACCAACAGAAAATATTTCTGAATTCAGCTCGGACTTCAAACTTGGAAAAACTGTTCTGATATGCCGTTCCAGAATCTGACACATAAAATCGGCCAAGGGTTTAAATAAAGTGAACTAGTAAGAGACAAAATAAGACACAAGAGCGCCCCAAAACCTGGAATCTAAGGTGCTCCCTGTATATGGATCCAACAATCAACGTGGGCAAAGAAATGGCTTCAACCAACCTGATTAAGCTTCCTTCCTAACTGGGGGATGCCACAACAACCAGATAGACTGCTATATACCTTTAACGTGAAAGGCATATAAAAAGAGCATAAAAATTAAGAATGAAGACAAATGTAAAATATCTTCAAGTCAGAACAGTATTTTAAGGAAGCGAATAGTACAGGATGATTGTTGAAAAATTTCTCTTCATGAGAAAGAGCATCAGCAATACTACGATTATTATTAATATCCTGCAACACAAAGCAGAGTAAAAATAAGAAGTTAATATATCATGACATAAGAAACCAACATTCAACACGTTGGCTACAGATCTAGAGATGAATACAGTAAAAAGAGCAGACACGAAAAATGCATGAATGGTCTAGTACGTAAATAAGCAACAACGAAGTCATAAATGATAACCCTTTGAGCGAAAATCTGAGCATCCTAAATCATTCAACGGTGGTGATGGGAATTTTATTAGCAAGAAACAGGGGTCTTCATGTATTTTAATTGCCAAAAAGATTATCTGCCTACTTCCCACCGTGAATAGAGGCGCTGCACCGTCGAAAGGCGTATTTCACATAAGGCGCCTATCCAGCTCCATGTCTGAGCATCTAAATTAGCTCAGAAATTATGCAGTCGTAGTGTTTAGTGGCCTCACGATATCACTGTTCACTAGTTCATAACTATAGCAAAAATTCTTAGATCTCCCAAAACAACGAATCACGAAAATTAGCTACATGGAGTATTGAATAACTTATTATACTTTATAGGATATCAAGACCAGCACACGGCAGCCACAAAGATTCCAATGTTTCAAAAACAAAAGATAACCAATCGGTATTCGGTAAGAAAAAAACATGCAGATGTTTCAAGATACCACTTTATTAATTTTTTTTGAATGGAAGATACCACTCTTTTCACAACTAAACTGTTTGTGGCGTTTAATAAATCTAACCATTTAAAGGCATTAGAAAAGGGAATTACCTCTTGACTCCGACTGACTACACCAATGTAACCAAGACGAAGTGGAACAACTTTCCCAAGCAAAAAGTTACGAGCATCAGTTCCTCGGTCCATTATGTCAAGCTACATGGGGAACCACATAGTTAATCACACAGCAAACCAAGCATAAACCAGGTTGACAATTAAATCAAGAGAAATATATCACTCTTCAGAAATAGAAACACAGACCTTTGTGATTACACCAATTGTTCGATAACCTGTTTATGCAGTCACATTAGTGCATCAAAGATAGCAGGTAGAACACAACAGAACCACAAGGAAATATACCCAAGTATATAGAATTTAGTGACCATAAAAAACAAATCATGAAGCATGTTCCTACCAGTTGGATCAGCTTCTCTAGCCATTTGAAGTGCATCAGAAGTTGCTAAATCGGAATTTGCAGGACTAACTGCCAAAATAATACAGCTTTCTTGCTGAATATAGACCATTATCATGTTCCTAATCATTGCTTCTATGTCAATGGGTTGATCCCCAACGGGAACCTTAGTAATGCCGGGTAAATCAACAAGGGTCATATTAAGTACATTTGGAGAGGAAATCTTCAAGAAAATTTGTTTATCTGAAACCCGTTTGTTTAATCCTACTCCTCTTTCAGTCTCAGCCTGCAACAATCAAACACAAATGCAGAAAACACGTGAATAGACGCTGCACAATCACAAAGATCTATTATGGAGTATTAGATTTTTGTCTGTCTCAAAAACAAATAAGGTGCAGTTCACTTTAAACTTTTGGTAGCCTACAATAGCTAGAAAATATAAAACGTTGAGGGAAAGCATTAAAAATATAAAGTTAATTACATAAAGTTAATTACAACATACCTCAAATGACTATATTGAATGTAGTAGATTACAAAAGAACAGTGAAAATATAAACACAAAGAACTATAGCTATACGTTTTTAAATTTTTGTATGAGAGTGCATGAGAACCTGATCTCTTAAACCCTCTTTTTCTCAGGTTTAAGCAGTGCTTCTCAAGCACCGTTACTCTTCCTAATCACAGTCCTCTTCTTCACATACTGTCTACTCTCAAGAAGCGTAGAAATATACTAAAATTTGCTCATTTAATCATCCTTCGAGACGTTCCATTCTTGAGAGACGGTCGGATTAAGCAACCAAAATGACTTAAAACTAAACTGTTCGTTATACTGAAGACTATCAAGATCATGAAAAAAGCAACCTGGATTTCGCGGCGAATCTTGGAGAAATCGTAGAAGCACTTTCCAGGCAAGTGACGGAACTCGCCCCATTCCTTTCCATCATCGCCGGGCTTCTCCGGCCGATTCTCTAGCATCAAGACGAGCGGTCTTCTCGTACATATATCGCAGCCTCGGGGGAGAAAATCGCGGCCGACGAGGGCCTCGAGCACGCTCGATTTGCCGCTGCTCTGGCTTCCGATAACCGCCACCTGCGGCAGGGAAATATTGGTCAATTCCCTCCCAACAGGAGCGAGAATGTCTTGAAGCTTGTTGATTATCGGAATTAGCGATGAGCCGACCACCGGAGAAGTTCTTGAGTTGACACGGAGAGAATCCAACGGGCTTGTTTCTTCACCCATTGATGATGATCTAGAGAGCGAGAGGAAGCGAAGCATGGACAGGAAAAGATTATCGAGGAAAACCAGAAAAACCCCTAGAAAGTGAAAGCTGTGGTTGGTCTTAGACTCGGAGAAAGTGTTTCCAAGTTTCTACTATCAATGGAGGACCTTTCGCGGGACTGATGTCGTAAAGATTCTTTACTTGAAGAGGACGAAAACGAGAGACCGGAAGTTTCTTTACTTGTAAAGTTTCATTCCGCGTCACTTATCACTGTATTTCATATTTGATTCCTCTGGTATTGATTCGTCTTTTTCTCAGTGTGTTTGGTCGGTGAAAAGAAAAGGAAAAGGAATGAAATTTGAGGCATTGTTATTTTATCAATTTAAATTTTATTATAGTAAAAAATTTTTATATAAAATTAAATCTCAACTCAAATTAAAAATTTAAATGAATGAATTAAATAGGCCTAAATTTAATAATGATCCTTCATTCATGACATACCACATATGCATCACATATGACATGAATAGTCATTTTAATTTTTTTTTTATAATTATCTTTCAATATTATAATATAATTAAAATATATTATATAATAGTTATATCTTATAATATAATATAGGAATTGTCTCCGGTCAGATATTTAGAAAGTGTCTTATCAGAACGGCAGTTGTATAATTCTGCATAAATTGTATATATTTACATGTAAATCGTATATATTTAACATGAAATATAACAAATCAACTAATATACATATTTTCATGTTATGTGTTCACTAATTGCTATAAAAAATACATGTTTTGAGGATTAATATACATTATCATTTTTTATAACTAACATACACGACTTTACATATAAATATACACAATTTACATGTAAATATACACAATTTATGCAGAATTATATAACTGTCATTCCGGTGAGACACTTTCCAAGTGCCTAACTAGAGACCTTACATATAATATAATATACAATAACACTATTATAATATAATATAATTATAATAATATAATAATTA
>NW_010366289.1:0-20666 GCF_000414095.1 Morus notabilis | reverse complement strand
ATTTTTATATTATATATTATAAATATATATATTATAATATAGTTTTGAGTTTTAATTATATTATAACTGAAATATTTTTATTTTTTATATAATATTGTAATATTTTTATAATATTATAATTATATTAATCATTTTAATAATATTATTATATTCTATATCATAATTATATAGTATATAATAATAGTTTTGTTGTATTATATTAAATATAACAATTATATATTATAGTATAATATAATATAGTTATAATTTTTAATTATATTGTAATTAAAATATTATTATTTATTATATAATCTTATAATATATTAAAAATATTATAATTACATTAACCATTTTAATAATATTATTATATTCTATATCATAATTATATAATATTTATATAATAATAATTATATTATATTATATTAATTATATTGATATATAAAATATTAGTGTTATATATAATATAAAGGTAACTTTTTCAATATGAAAATATTAATGTTCCATTTCATAGTATTTTTAAAATTACAACTAAATAAATGAATCGATTTTTTTTTCCATTTCATTACCATTTTATATATTAATTATATTAATATATAAAATATTAATGTTATATATAATATAAGGGTAATTTTATCAATATGAAAATATTCATGTTCCATTTCATAGTATTTCTAAAATTACAACCAAATAAATGAATTAATTTTCTTTTCTATTTCATTATCATTATTATTCTCATTCTTATTACTATTATCAAATCCACACTGCAACTAAACGCACCCTAATTAAAATTTTACGCAAAGGTGGTTTGAACTTGAAAGTTTGAAAAGTGTGTTTTTAAACTTGTTGTATGAAATAACTTTTGGATATCATTTGACATGTGATTTAAAAAGAAAATAAAATGTAATTAAATATTTTTTTTTTTAAAGAGAAGAAGTGATAGTTAAAAACACCGTAGAAAATGGGTTTGGAATGTTGAAATTGTGGGAGAGGTAAATCTGAAATTGAAGGGCCTTTTCGGTTCAAAATATCACATCGTAGGTTGGGCGTCCAAAATTTTTATCAAATAACTGCTCGGCTATGTTTTTGGGTTCAAACACGTGAGATATTTTACCAAACAAGCTAATATTTGTCTCGTGTCGTAGGCAATTTATTTGCATTTCTCGAAAACAAAGATAAGAATATTAGAATAACGTAGAAACAATAAATATAATTCTCCCTAATAATTAGAGTGCATATATTGAGCACAAAAATTAGAGGGCATCTCTACCCCCACAAGAAAATAAAATAATCAAAATCTAGTAGATAATAGAATCTGGAATAATCATATTCCTTATTAGTATATATTAAACTTGAGAAAAATAATTTTATCTATGTCATTATTAAAAATTTCTTTTTTACATAACTAAACAAAATTGAAGATGGTCATATATGTTTCTTTTTTAAGAAGTTGAAATATGGTATTTGTTATGTACTTAACAATGTTACGCGGTAAGGTATGAACAAAGTATATACTTGCATCCATTAACATTAGGAAGATTGTAGAATAGAATATCAGAAACAGAAAGAACAATCTTGAATATCAACAGATAGCATGCTTTCTATAATCAGGGGATGCACTAAATTCCTGAACATCAATAGATGCAAGTACGCAACCAAAATGTCATCTTAATGCAAGAAGATCCGCTTGTTATGCAGATGAACATCACGCATACAAAATAAGCATCAAAACTTGAGCCATCTCTTCTCTTTTTCTTTGCTGATAACTGCATTTGAGGCAGAAGTATGAGCTGCCTCAGCGTCGGCCAACGCTTTCCTTGTCTCAGTCAGTTTCCTCATAGCCGCCTCGTAAACCACCTTCTCTTTTCTGTTTCTGTGAATCATTTCTTCAAGCTTCTCAACCCTCATTCTCAGATCCTTCACTTCATCATCATATGCAACCAAAGTTCGCCGATCAACCTTCCTCCCCTCTAAAGAATCTTTATTTTGCTGCTGCTTCTTCACTGAACCATTAAGAGCTTCACTATGCTTCGTGAGTTGGTTGTTGATAAGGCTGAAAACGTCTGGAGCCAATTCCTCTTCCTCTTTTGCTGCCCTAGACAATGCTGCGAACTTTTTATCACGTTTCCTCTTACCACCTCTGCTCCGCTTCTTTCCTCCTTGATTCTCTTTGCTCTCTTCCCCTTCAAGAGACTCGACAGCATGATCAAGAGATTGTTTAGCAGGAAGAACACGGACTGATATCGGATCCAACATTCCCTGCCCAGAAACACCTAAACCCATCCCTTCACGGTAACCCATATTAGACATCATCTTGGAGGCTACACCTCTAGTGTGGTTCTCCCACTTGGCAAATATGGTTGTTTCTTTCTGGATGCCTCGCTGCAGGGTGGTGCTATCTAGAAATCCTAAACCTTGTGAGCCCTCTTCATCGAAGTCACTAGAATCAGATTGGTCTGAGCTGGAATCACTTTCTTCGTCATTGCTCATATCAGCATACTCTGATAATGTAATAGCCTCATCCCCCAGGTTTGCAGAGCTTCCATCATCTCGGAAAACAACTTTTCCTGCCCCAAGTAAATCATCCCATGATTCAAGCTCAGCTTCCCTCCAAAGATCACCCTTACTATCAGAGCTTGCCCAAATTCTGGAACCCACTAGTGACTGGTCCCATATTGTCAGGATATACTTTTTCAGGGAGGACAATGGAACATCGACTCCTGTAAATGAAATCTAAACTTAACTTCAATATGCCCAACAACAATAAAAGCAGATAAAAGGGTTTCCGATGAAAACTGTAGTCTGAAATTGTCCAATAACATATTTAAGAAAACAGTTATATAGAGCATATAAAATCCTTGGGAATAATTTGCTGCTATGCCAAAATGCAAGAAAGGAGAACTTTTTATGACGATGGACCGATGATAGAAAATGGAGAGAAAGTTGCATTGTACACTAACACAAATAAGATAAAATAAAATAAAATGAACTTCGGAAGAAATAAGGAAATGCAAAGTCGTAATTCAAATTGGATTCTGTCGAAGCCTAAAAATGGGTTCCCCGCTGCTCCTCGGCCCTTGCCTTTTAGGAGAAAGTAGGAAACTATGTACATTAGAAGCCTAAAAATGGGTTCCAAACTGCTCCCCGGCCCTTGCCTTTTTGGCGAAAGTAGGAAACAATGATGATGATGCTTTCACGTTGAGGAAAAACTAGTATTCCTTACTCATTCTATCCCAAAATTAGTGAAATGTGTCCAATGAGAACAATTCTCAAACACTTACTGCCCAGAATTCGGATAATACTCTATAACCAAGCCGTGAGACTCTTAAGGAGCAACTGTCTATGGTGACTGGTATAAAGATAGATATGATTGCAGAATACCGTGTGATAAGCGGCAGTTACTACCAAATCGACATCGTTGCTGCAGAAAGAACTTGCACATCTGCAGTTTGAGGTCTAGTGTTAGTTTACTATGGTGACAAGCACCAAAGATCCAACGGTTCAACGAACGAATTGAGTTATCATTTCCTTGTCGTATACAACAGTTGAATCCCTAGTCGCATAAAAGAAGCAGACCAAAACCATAACAAATTCGGAAGCAATCCTCATCAAAGAAAAGCTCATAATACAAATTGCTCAACATTTTAATAAATGGTAAAGCATGTAAAAGATTCAAAATTGTAGTTTTACGTTACCAGCATATTTTCCGATGTAGGGGTGAGGAACGAAATCTTCGCGGAGCTGAAGCCATCGACGGCGACGATTCGACCGTTATACCAACGGCCATCAGTGTGGCGGAATCGACATTTTGATCCAACAATGTAGGTCGGGTCCTCCAAAGGTTCAGGCTCAACATTTTCAGTGGCGTCCACGGAAGGTTGTTGTTCTGCCTCCTTAACATCCTTATGATCATGACCAGAACCAAGTAACACTGAATCAGCTTCTCTAAGTAACCTGGCACGTTTCAGATGGAGAAGCCCCTCCTCCGCATCTTTAATTGCCTGAACGAGCTCCTCCGAAACCTGACAAATTTACAGCAGTATGTGTATCCCAAGTTTAAGGAAACTATTAAAAAAAATATGTACACAGCTAAAAAGTCAAATGGTCTAAACGTATGAACCAAACGGAAATTTATATTCAATTCAAAATTGAAAAAAATAAATAAATCAACAATTGGACGGAGCGAGTGATAGTATTTCCGTCGATTTTATCTGAATTTTACTTCCAGTTCTTAAAAGGGAAAATTTTGACTGAAAAAACAAAATTTGATTTGTTAGAGATCTGAGAGAGTGGGAAAAGGGGGCGTACCGCGAGAAGCTCGGGATTGGAAGGGTCAGAAGCAAGGGCATCGTTAATGGCAGCGAGAGAGTCCCTTTGCTCCCGCAATTGGAGCTCTAACTGGGTCTCCAGAAGCCTCTCTTCCTCGCTCGTCGCCATGGCTGTTAGTCTCTTCCAGAGAGGGTGGTTAATGGTTTCTCTCCCAAGTTTTTTCTTTTTTCTTTTTTTGGTAAATTGCACGCACATCCTGAAGTTTTGTCATTTACAATTTGGATCTCAGACTTATTTTATTTTATTTTTTGAGAAATAGTTTTTAGGCGTTTTTTAAACTTGTTCTAAAATAATTTTATTTTTTATATAAAAATAAAAATAAAAACGTTTTCAATCTCAGACATAAATTATTTTTAAAAATATATTTGGTAGTTTTATTAAGAGATTATTTTCAATATAAAACAACTCATTAATGTCTCTCTCTCTCTGCCCGAGAGAAGAGAAAACGAAAACAAAAAATAAAAAACGACTAAAAGTCAGGTGCATTTGGAACTCGTTCCAAAATTATTTTATTTTTTGTATGAAAATGAAAATATTTTTAATCTCAAATAAAAATCATTTTTAAAAATGCGTTTGATAATTTTATCAAGAGATTGTTTTCAATATAAAAAAAAAAACTCGTTAATGTCTCTCTTTCTCTCTGCTCAAGAGAGGAGAAAACGAAAATAAAAAATGAAAAACGACTAAAAGTCGTTAAAGTCGTTTTTCATTTCTATCTCATTTTACACGAAATCAAAAAATCATTTTCATTTTCATTTTTTGTTTTTATTGCGTCAAACGCTATTTTGAAAACGTTTTCATTTTTTTCTCTCGAAAAACGTAAAAAATAAAAATAAGATCAATTCTAAACACGGCCGTCGCTTTTCATTTCTCTCTCATTTTATACTAAACTAAAAAATTATTTTTTATTTTTTTATTTTTATTGCGCCAAACGTCGTTTTAAAAATATTTTTATTTTTTCTTTCTCAAAAAACGTAAAAAACAAAAACATGATTAATTCCAAACACAACTTTTAATTTTTACGTTTAAAATCTTAGAACATCTCCAATATAAATATTAATGTCTATATTTAATATAAAAATAAAATATGTTATGTTTATTTTCATTTTTACTCAATAGGTAATATTATTTAAAATGTTAAATCTATTTTTTTCCTTAATTATTAAGGTCCTTCTCTATTGCTACGGCTTGTTTTGTCCTACCGGTAGGACTTATATTTATTAAGCGCTAAATAAAAATTATGTGGTATAGATCTTTAATCCATTCGGTATTGCTCTTTTTCACGACTCCACGAGTACTATTTTCCCAGCTGTACTTTTGTTCTATTTTACAATTAAAAATAGATGTTTATTGAAAAACGTAAGAGGCACCGTCGGATCTTCCCATCAGTATCAGATTTTTAACTCCAACATCAATCGCTCATTCATTCACATTTCACCCGCAAAAACTCAAATGCAATACGTTTTCTTTAATATATATTCTTGAGAAATAGTAGAAAATATGCTAATATAAAAAGTTTAAGAAAGTATATAGATTATTTTTTAATTATAGAAATTAATAGGTTATAACTTATTAATGTATTGTTTATAACTAGATAAATTATGAATAAACTTGTCAAGTTACGGTTCATAACCAGATAAGTTACGGACAATAACTTATCAAGTTATGGTTCATAACCAGACAAGTTATGGACGAAAACAGTAATTTAGCCTATTTATTAACTTATGTAAACTATTGACCTATTAATTTTAATTCATCTCAAGTTTTAGTCTATTTTTCTCTTTCTCCCTATATTCTTTGGGTCTTTTTCTTCTGATCCAATGTTTTCAAATTTCAATTGAAGAAGAGGTACCCACAAAATCTAAAACCTGTTGTTTATTTCTTTTTAAAAAAAAAATTAAATGCTTAAATTTTAAACTGGATCTAGAACATCAGTGAGCACCCTCCTCTTAACTTGAAGAAGCCAACCGCAAGTGGCTTAAAAACAACATGAGCTTCCTTCAAAAAAACTAAAAACAAAAACAAAAACGAAAACAAATGAACACCCTCAATCTAAGAGCTTTTGAGCTCGTTTGATATCGTTTGTAAAATGATTTTATTTTTAGTATAAAAATAAAAATAAGATTATTTTGAAAATTATTATAGGATCGTATCTGAAATTGTATTTAGTTAATTTTTTTAAAAAATTATTTTGAGTATAATAAAAAAATAAAATCGTATTTAATTATAATTATTAATTAATATATTATAATATTATTGATAAGTACTAGAAAATAAAAACAGAAAAATAGAAAATTACTTTCAATCGTTTTTTAATTCTTTCACAAAAATCATTCTCTTTATTTTTTATTTTTGTTTTCGTTTTCAAAACATTTACTAAACATACACGATTTACAGACCGTTTTCATTTTCGTGTTTTAAAAGATGCACAAAAACGTTTTAAAAAAAAACCAGTCCAGAAATCAATGCGACCTTTTCTGCCTCTGGAATAACACTTGTTCATCTGGGCTATCCCCTATCTACCAAGACAAATCAGAACTAAAGTAGTCCAAACTCGTCGGAGTACCAGAATCAACACGTTGCTCCATAGCCAAACCATTGAACTCACTCAACCACAATCCAAAAATAAAAAATAAATAAATAACTCATACCTCTAAAGATCCCACAAAATACCTTATGGAGGGCCACCGTCCTTCACACGCCGGATTTTATAGGCGACGACATCTCACTTTTTAGCCATTTTTCAATGAGTCTTTAAATAAAAAATTTAGATTTGTTTTTTGGTCTATAATCCCACAAAAAGAAATAGCATCAACGTTTTTTTTTTCCTTGAGGACGCACCAATGGTAGATTGAGTATAATTATTATTTTTGTTTTATCTAAATAATTTTTATAAATGATGTCAGCTTATTTTATCGATTAAAATTTAAAATTCGAGTTTTATTACAGTAAAAAGTTTTTAGAAACAGTCATATTTAATTTTTTTATTACAGTAAAAAATTCTCATATAAAATAATATTTTAACTCAAATTAAAAATTTAAATCAACAAACTAAACGGGTCGAGTTAATGACTAAATTGTGCATCAATGGTTCATGTTTTTGTTTTTTAAATCGGCAGCGGTTCATGTTAGTACTCGCTAAAACCGGGCTTTAAAAAGATTGTAACCTGCTTGACGCCACTTGTGCGTGTCATTGATTACACTCGCCACTTTTATTTCTACTATGGTAAGCGCGTGTGCAGTATTAGATAGTGTGTGACAACAATTAAAATAGAGTCAAACTCTTTTTTATGTGACCTACCAGTGAGGAAAAAAAAGAAATGTATATGAGAAAATCTCTAATTATTAAATTTTAAAATTTATAAAAGTAAATTTTTATTTTTAAGATAATTAAAAAATATAAAAGTTGTAATGATTATATGAAAAAATAAATATTTTAATCAATAACAATTAAATGTTAAATTTCTCATATGTTATATTTGGTGGGAAATTTACCATAAAATATAGCATATTAAAAATTTAGTACAACAAATAGCATTGCATTAAAGAATTTTTTTACACTCCAATATTAAATTTATAATTAGCACATTAATTATAACATTGCATTAAAAATGTTCTTAAACTTCACAATTCTTGACGATATGGTAAAATCAATAATAGAGATCAATTAATGTAGAACAATTAATATCTAAAATGTCAAAACCTAAAAAGTTCAGGTAAAATCAATAATAGAGATCAATTAATGTAGAACAATTAATATCTAAAATGTCAAAATCTAAAAAGTTCATGATTTAATTTTTCAATCAACGAAAAGCTTGCAGTGCATTTGTGTAAAAATCTTTCGAATTTGTCAAAGTTATAAGTTCGGGGTCTAAATTGTTAAATATAATAAGTTTTGGGTGCACAAGTGCAATTAGCCCTTTTTCCCCTTTAAGGAATGCGGTGTAAGAAAGGCGCGAGTATTTCCCACGATGAAAATCAAAAGACAAATATCTTCACACTTCACACTTCACACTCACAGTACAAGAGGCGGGGAAATTGTAGCTTTAAGAGCCCTAGGAGAGAGAAACAGAGAGAGAGAGGGAGAGAGAGAATGGGGTATACAGATCAAGTGCACCACGAAGCAACGGACGGTTTGCTGAAGCTATTGACGAAAGCTAATCACGATCTGACGCTGGTTCAACAGAGGCTCGAGAAGGAGTTCCAACAAGTCTACCCCGACAATGTTTGTTCGCCAAAACCCAATTCTCGAAGTCTCGCCTTTTCAAATTTTCAATCGCAGTTGTTAAATTCCTGAAAATTCTCTTTTGTTTTTTGTTCTTTTTTTTTTGCAGGCGAATCCAATGAAGCTGGTTTCAAGAATCAAGAAGATTCAGGAAGATTTGTCGGCTTTGAAAGAGCAGTGCCACGAGCTTCTCTCTGCGAAACAGGTGACTGTTTCTACTTTAAAAACTCACATTTTGAAGCAAAATCAAGTTTCTAAGTTCGAACTATATCGTCGTAATTTTCGGTTTTTGTGGTTTGATTTCAAATGCAGGGTTTGATTGATGGGGCGCGAACGCTTCTTGTTGGAAACAGAAGCTTGCTTCAGCGGATGCAATCATCCATGGAAGTTCCTTTAACTGATGATGCTGGTGACTCTGCTTTTGATTACTTCAACCAGGTATTTCTTTTTCTTCCACATTAATTGGGAATGAACCCTTTAACTCGTATGAAATTTTAGTGATGAGAAAGAATGAAACAGTTCAACTTATGTAAAGTATTCAAACATCCTTTTATAAAGGAAAGGATTTATGGTTTTTTCAATCTTTTTGTCGTCCATAGTTTTCTTATTTGTTCCTGTTTAGCATGCTGAATTGGGTGGTTGTATAATTTTCCAAGTGGTGTATCTAGTGTTTGCACCATTTGCCAGCAAGCAACCGACATTAATCTGTGGCAAGGCTGTTTCTTGTAATATACCTGTGGGCATAGATGTTTCATGGGTAGATTTGTTAAAGCCTTGTACATGTTTAGGCAATTCCTTTTTTCCCCAAAAAAAAAAAACATTTCGTTCCATTTTTGACTTGGCCCATTTAGACGCACACAAAGGCGTGGAAGACAATGCCATGACGAAAGCAAAACTGATCTTTTGTTAATGCAGATTATTGATGAGTGGACAGGTCAAGTCAGATCAGGAACAGGTAATCCATCAAAGCCACACTGATTCTCTGTTTAAACCTTATGGATAAGAAATAATAATGCTTTTCAATGTGGACTCTTGTTTTACTGTTGATATCTGAGATTAACGTTTTGCTAGTTCTGTTCCTGTGGAATAAATACAGCGGTAATAACGGGAATTTCCATAGCTGTTAAAGAAGCTTTTTTTGTTAATTTAAAAAAAAAAATAATAATTTTGAGATATATGGATTATCGTTTGAGCTGGTTTTGCAATAAAATGGGGTCTCATGTTAGGCTAGAAATCAATGTCTTCCCAGCATGACGCGATCTCTAATGAATGACTAAACCTAAAGCACCATGTACTAAATAGTCATAGTGTGCTTAGTGCTAACAAAGTGTCCACATGATACAGGAGATGAGAGCAATTCAAATCCGGAGGACGTTAACAAATTACTCTTCTCAGCTATAGTTCAGAGCAACTGACAAGAAAGATTGATTGGGCCATCTTTACATACTGGCTTGCAAGAAGTTGTTTGCCTATACCAATGTAATTATAATCATTTGTATGTATTTCTGTTGGAAGTATTTTCTGGTAAAAGAATTACAAGTTCAACGTTATGGACCTACATATGCCAATGCCATTAGTCTTTTTGTGCATTTGACGTGTATCTGTTAAAAGTTCTGTTTCTGTTTAAGATGTTGGTAAAAATATCTCTTATAACTCATAACTACTGTATGTGAGGAAGGAAATTTGAATCTCAAGATTTGCCAAAGTATTCCAAGGACAAACATGTTTGATACTATTGATCTCAATTTCGATTGTCAAAACTTCGAATGAAGAGCTTCTAATAAGTCACACAACTACACAAAATTATGAAGAGGCAATCATACAACTTCATATCCAGAATTTAAAGGAATATGCTATACGTGTAGTGATTCATAACTACAACGTTAAAACAATTGAGGGTTTAACTTGAAGTACGAAGTTAAAGCAGCTGTATCGGTAAAATTTTGATCATAATATCTGGGAGAGGACTTTACGGACTTTAAGAAATCAGAATATCAATATGGTGTTACTACAATGATTTGCAGCCTTGATTTGATGGTTGTAGGTTTCAACAGCTGAGACTTCGTGCTGCTACTTGGAAATAGGAGGCTCTCCTAGCCACTTGGCACGAAATCCCGTCCCTTTGCAATCAGAGCAGCGCATTGACCCCTGGAAAAATCATATGCAAGGCATTCAATGAATCAGGAAATAGTAGTCGTACTATAAACATATATATGTGTGTATATGTGTGTGTGTGTGTGTGTGTACACACACTTACGCGACTCAACTCTTGTTTAACCAAAAATATACCTTTCCAGCACATATAACGCAAGTAGTATTTCTTGAAGGAACTTGGCAGAGCATGTTATCACCAAGAATAAAGAAACCTGTACCAGCGCACCATTTGCAATCAATATGCCCATTTGAATCACAAGAAGAACAAGCAACTGGTCTTGGTTGCTGTAGACATCACGGGTTATGACAAAATTAGTAAACAATCACATGCCAAGTTCATATCCATCTCCATATATATCCAAAAGGAAACAAGGTAGATTTGCAGAACACATCTAAACATGCAAAGAATAATATTCTGAATCCCAGAACTCCGAAAACTAATTAATAACCCAGGAAACGTTGTTGCTGTAATAATTTGCTTTTCCAAATATTTAACATGCAGCATATCTTTATTTTATTTCAGATTCCATTTCGTCGGAATCGATTTATCAAAATTGATCAAGAACTGCAAACCTACTCGACCAATATAATAGTGGGAAACGCCCCAATTCCGATTCCGATTCCAAAAATCTCATCCGAAATCAAAGTAAGCAAATTTCTATATAATCTTTAAAATCCAGAAGTAACAAATTTTCCATTTTGCCTAAAAAAAATTAGAAAAAATAAAAACAAAATTACCTGAGAGATTAACCAGGCTTGTTCCATGCGCTTGATGAAATTGGATGAGCTTTCGTAGGATTCCACCATTGAAGCACGGACGCCGCAAACCCTAGAACTCAATGACCTCGTAATTGGACCATGGCGGCCGAAAAACCCAGCACCATTCAGCGCTCTCGTCGGCGACACGAAGCCCTTGATGCGAATCGGTTTGGCTACGGCGATGGGCCTACTCAACATACAGCTAGTCATGGCAACTCCTTTTCGTCTTCTTCAACTTGTAGAGAGAAAAAAAATGGCTTGAGACTTGATTTCGGGAGGTATATAATGGTTTTCAAACGAGCGACGAAGAAAGATTAGCAAAAAAAAAAAAAAGTCGGACCGAAGAAGGAAAAATGAAAACCAAGTGCGTAAGCTAAACGTTTTATATGCCTGGGACCCACCTTCTTGTGTGAAAACCAAGTGCGTAAGCTAAAACAAAGAAAGATTCTTCGTGTGTATTGGTAGATTGAATTTTTTTAATTATTATATTTACATATTTTTTAATTTTTAAGTGTTTTTATTATGATTTAACCGATAAAAAATTTAAACTATCTCTGTATTAATGTACCAGTGAATGTTTCATATTTTTTAAGGGAAGAAATGGGTAGCTTTCTTATATGAATTTGTAGAACATTTCAAGTTGGAAATTTACAAAACTCGTGATATAAACGTGACGGTGTAAAACACTATTAGTAGAGTGCATTTTTGTAACATATTGCAAGTGTAATTAAATTATCTATTTTTATTAATATGATATGATACGATTTTAATGTGACGTGATAATTTATAATTCTATATTAAGTATTGTTTAATACACTATTGCGAGATAATCCTTAAAACAATCACAATTCTTTCATTTAACTTACTATTTCTACTTAATATGGTGTTGGTGTTGATAAATATAAACATGTATCCTTTATTATTTTAATTTAAATCACTCTTTTAAGTTATAGCAACTGATAATCTTATTTTCCTTTAAAAAAAAAAACCAAAACTGATAATCTTATAATGAAACATCTAACATAATTCCTAATAGATCAGATATTGATCAACTTTAAGTGAGAGTGAGACATTTTATGGTATTTTATCTTGTAATGAATTGTAGTCTTTCTCATATTTCTAGATTGGCCAATTCTGTGGCACATGAAATTGCAAAATTTGGTCTCCAGTCTGGCTCATCATCTTGTTGGAAGGATGAACTCCCAAACTGCATTACCAATATTGTCTGTAATGACTTTTCTCCTTCTTACTGAAATTTCTCAAGTTTCCTTTAAATATATATAAATTTATATATATATATATATGATTTTTGTCTTGTGTTTACTTTCTTCTTATTGTGGCAGCTCAGAATTAGGCATTTGGGTGTTTTCAGGAGGTGCAAAAAAGGCCATTTGGCTTAGTTAGACAGAAACTTAGAACACATGCAGAGATAAACGACTGAAAAAATCTGACCCGTTACAGAGAACCAATAGAAAACCCACAAAGCCGACCAATAGATACGACTTGATTTGAATGCGAGGATAGTAATTAGTAAAGCCACACTACCCTTTTTAGTCCAAAAAAAAAAAAAAAAAAAGTAAAGCCTCACTACCCAAAAAACCGAAAAGCCTTGATTTGATTTTCAATTTTCCCTTCTTCTAAGTTAGCAGCATTTTCATGATACTTGAATTATAGGATTAAGTGGAAAAGTGACAACATTCATGTACAATATGCTTCATTATCATAAAAGTCACCACTTACTGATAATGTTCATCATCGGAATCAACGAAATCAAACCACAAAATCTCTATGAGAAGTGATAAATATGTGCATAAAGTTTGATAATGAAAAATGTTGAGATTTTTTTTTTTAAAAAAAGGACAATATTTGTGTACAATATATAAATATGTGTCAATTATCATTAAGATTAAAACTTTATGATAATGCAAGATATGATGATTATTTTTTTTTAGGGTTATTCGCACAAATAATCCCTAACCTATTTAGTAAGTGACAGTTTGGTCCCCAATATTTTTTTTAGGCAAATCGACCCCCAACCGTTTAAAACAAGTGTAATCTAGTCTTTTACGTCAAGATCCGTCCAAAAGTTAACGAGAGAAGCCCACGTGAGCCAGATTGTTGATGGAAAGACGAAATTACCCGCTTAAACTCTTCCGGCGACCAAAAGCGAAATTGTCAGAAATCGAACGGGAGATGGTCAAAACTATTCCGGCGACCAATGACGGCAGACTTGGTATTAATTTGTTCAGCTCGACGAGAGGAGTCTAAAGACACCACTTGCCGGAGGATTGGACGTCGGAAGGCGCCAAAATCTACGTTGGAAGGTGTTGTGGTCGAAAATTTCAAATTGAAATTCCAACCGATCGGCGACGAATCATGCGGTGAGGTGAGGGGGGTTTTGTAGATCAGGTCATGGGCTCTCTGGGTCTAGTCTCAATTCATAGTAGGTCGGCCGGAGGTGGCCGAAATAGACGGCGGCTCTCTTTCTCTTCCGTCGTGAGTTTTTCACTTTTTTTTTTTTTTCTAGTTTACGCTAATTCAGCGTGGGAAGATGGTGGAGACATGTTGGGTAATTTGGGCCTTTTATGTGATTGTCTAAATTTTAATTTAGACTCTCAATTACATATCAAGTACCCACAATTCTCTTCTTCCACCGTATAAATCACCCCCAAATCAACTAAAGATGTATTTTTACACATATACCTCATATTAAGGGGTCACGTAGGCTTCTCATGTTAATTTTTAGACGGATCTTGACAGAAAGGATCAGATTGCACCTGTTTTAAATTGTTGGGGGTTGATTTGCCAAAAAAAAAAAAAACGTTGGAGATCAGACTGTCACTTTCTAAATAGGTTGGGGACTATTTGTGCCAATAATCCTTTTTTTTTTTTTTAAATGTGAAATTGGTACAACAAACAATTAAATTATAAAAGATTTTTAACACTATAACATTGTGAAGAAAAGGTTTGACGACAAGTTTTTAAATGAGTATTTAAAAATAGACCGTTTATGTAATAATTTTAAAAGCAATTTTAGACATAAAACACAAGGAATTGGTGGAAATAAAGTGAATATCCGGCAAATTTTTGGCAGATCTAACATTCATTTATGTAAGTATATTATGTTTTTAAAATATACAATTTTGGTGGAATCCGTTGTAGATTGAATTAGATTGGGATCTAACAAATTAGTAATAGATTGGGATTTTTCTAATTTACAGTAACAGATTGAACTGTAAATTGACTCTTAATCCGCATAATCAAATCCGCGAATGCCCCTAGCAATCCTTTCCTTGGGCCATTCCCCTCTACCAAACAAGAGATTACCCTCAATCCTTCTCTCACTTTCCCTCCTTCCCTTTCCTTTCTCCCCCTAATCCTTCCTACCAAAGTTGAACTGACAACTTGGTTGAATGAAAAACAATGCCCCTGTTTTTTTGAGTTACTCAAACCTTTAAGTCCAATTCAAATGAGGCCTAAAGGTCCAAAAATATATTTGGTTGGGGAATTAAAGGGGTCCATTCTGACCATCTGCCACAACTTAAAAGGGTCAATTCAGAATTTACCACCCCACAACTTAGAAGGCTCACCGTTCCTAACGGGGGAGCTACAATGAATAACAATTCAAAATCCTAAGAAATCTACTTTTTATCTCCCCTCAACTTCAAGCTTAAAAATGTTATAAATTATTCGCTTTTAATTCTAATTAAGATGATTTTTTTGATGTATTCATAATAAAAAGATGAATAAATCCACGTGCATATTGCATATTTTTTAATTTCATTTACAACGAGATTTTATAAGAGTTGTTATTAAATTCTAATGACAGTTGTCAACGTTTTATCCAAACGCAGTTTAAATTTTATTTTTAATTTAAATTAAAATTTATTTATATATCTAAATACTGAATCAAATCACAATTCAATTCACCGAGATTACTCAAACCAAAATGGGTATATCAAAATGGGCCTATGCATGGGCTTTAAGCGTTCTCCAAGGTGAGGTAGTCGAATGAATGGACTTTAATCAGAATGGGCTAGGAAGATCAAGGATTCACACAACTATTGTCACTAGGGACTTGAGAGGAAAACTGAAGGGAACCTGACAATTTGAGTACGAGTGTTAATCCCTCAAATTTTCTATGTGTTTGATTTTTTTTTCTCCTTGTTTTCTTTCCTCCCAACCAAACGTAGTCTGGGAGAAGAATAAAACGTTTTGTGTATTTCTGTGATATGACTATTATGATAAATAATAATTCAATTTTAAAAGATTCTTACATGCATGCAAAAAGAAATTTCATGTAGTAATTAGAATATGGTTTGATGTTCCCTAATAGAGTGCAATGAAACAATCAAAGGCTCAATGAATGTCACGCATAATGGACAAGAACCAGTTAATCTCTCTGTCTGACTCTCTCCCTAACTTTTTTTTTTTTTTTTTTTTTCAGATTCTCTCGTACGTCTAGCTTACCGGTAGATTAGATTTTTTAATCGTTAGATCTGTATATTTTTTTACTTTTGCATGATTTTATGCAGATGCGATATATAAAAAACTTGATCTATCAATATGTTAGCGTATCGGAGAAGTTTCCTAACTTTTTTTTTTTTCAAAAAATAAAAATAAAAATGCAACAGTGTAAGTCTTGTTGTCTACTTGAGGAGCTGCATAGATGACAGGACAACCTTCCCTTTTCTTTCTTTTTAAACTACATATATATTCTCAGTCTCAACTCAGCTTCAATTAGATTCATCTTTTGAAACAAATAACAACTTCTTGTGTTCTAAAATGATACACGCTATCAAACACCGACCTCCAATCTTATTTATTTTCTTTTTCCTTTTTGCCTTGAATCCCTTTTTTTTTTTTTTTTTTTTTAACATTCCCGAATAGGTCTAATTATATTACCAGACACACATGAAGTTTCAAACGGTAAAATTCACTCATCCATTCCCATCTATATATTGTTTTCTCTTAGAGTTTTTCAATTCGAATACACATGTTTTATAAAAAAAAAAAAGAATAATATCACTGATTATATAGAGGAGGATAAATTATACAGTTGAAGTTTCTAGCCACATGAGTTACTGATATAAGAAATGAGTGACTTCGGTGAAAAGAATTTCCAAGTTATAACTAGAAGAAAAATAGACCAAATAACTACCAGAGTTATATATTTGTAATACCGCACTTCTCTCTTATACCTAAAGAAGCAATTTCCATTTGGTGCTTCTGTAGGAGATGCAATTAAATTTCCTTTACCACCGACTGGGGAGGTCCGATGGTAATAGACTATAATAGTAGGTAAATGGCGAAAGGTTTGAGTGTTTGGTGAATTGCTTTTTGAGGGTCTTAAATGTGAAGGTTTATCTTTATCAGCCTGGTATTCTTTAGAATGTATAAATTTCGCCCGCACATATTCTAACCGCTAGTACCAGTGACGGATTTAAGTATAGCTCAGTAGGAGACCGCCCCCACTCAAATTTTTTTGAAAAAAATATTACCTTTAAAAATTTTAAAATTTTTCACTTAAGTCCCTACTGAAATAATATATATGCCCCTATTAAAATAAATATATTTTCTTATATACACCTACTGAGATAATTTATTAAAAAAAATTTAGTACATGCCTCCACTGAAGTGAAAAGCTGACTCCGATAATGGCTAGCACATTTGATCAATAGGGTAAAGGTGACATGTCGAGGGGTATAAGATCCGACTGTAAGATTTTTAACGAATATTCCTATTAACGTTAAGAGAGCCTCTCTAATGACGTTCAAAGCAAGTATGCTAACAGTACTACTCACTCCTTTCTTGAACGTCTCTCCCTAAGAAAAAGAAAATGCCTATTATTCTATTATGCAAATAAAATATATTGCCTATCGTTTTTCCTCTTTTACTTGAAAAGTTAATTTAGTATGGTAAGAATTTCAGTTCAAAGATACGTTATATTAAAATAAAATAAAATAAACCAATTAATAACAATATTAAAGAAAGTATGAGTTCAACTACATTTGAGTTGTGTATGACAGAATAATCACTCATGACTGCGTCATCTTCAAAGACATGTATTTGTTATAAAACACAAGTTAAAGTTAATTATTTGCCAGAGAATTAGAAAGTATAAAAATTGATCACTCAAATTGAAAATGCAAAAACGTCACAAAGGAAAAAGAGAAAAGGGAAGCTAGAAAGAGATAGGTGGGAGACTTCGTACAATAAACGTTTAATAAAATATAATAGGAGATTTGTCACTATGATTTTATAATGATCGTTGACAATAAAGTTTAAACGTAATCAAAACTCTACTTAATTGCTGGCCGCAACTATACAGAACATGAGGATGATGGAATAACTTAGTGTTGGAGACTGACTAGCAAAAAAAAAAAAAAAAAAAACTCTGTTGGGACACTTTCAGTGCCGTTTCATTCCTCCATATATCCGAACACCTTCTCGGCCAATTTGAATTAAACTTGGGATCTTAATTAGTAAATCGGTTTTCAAGTTTGATCATGACCAATTCATTCTTCTATTGCAAATTATGATTCAAAAATATTAAGCTCAATATTGAATCCTTTTAATTCAAATTCACATACATTATGCGTACATGTATATATATATATATATATATATATATATAGGTGTGTGTGTGTGTAGTGTATGACTTTAACTGTAAAATTCGTGCCAAGAGTTATAAAAAAGATATGATAGGTAATGTACAAATTATACTGTCATGATCAACTAGCACTTTTCATCAGCTTGCAATTGCATGCTAGAAACACCGAAATGTCATGATGGTTATATTTTATTTCTTTTGATAGCAAAATGACTGCAATAATGAGCTATAATTAGCAAAAGCCTGAGAAAGTATCTAGAAATTGCCAATCAAGTGACAAAGCAAAAGGGTATGAAATTGTTAATTTGTAAACACATTGTTCTCACTTTCCACCTAACGAAAATCTAAACACCACAATAAATCTAAAGCCAAGATATTTTGTGATATAAATGGTGGGAAATTATTTTCGAGATTTTGAAATCAAGTCTACAAGATGTTCTAACAGTAGATAAGGTTCAATGTTCAAGTCTTTAATTAATTAGTGTTTTCAACTATGTTTCTGCTTTCTTGCCCCCCATTTTTTTTCTCCTCTTTTTTAGTTGGAACAAACTGTGTCAGTGCTTAAGGAGTAATACATTTCCTCTGTTTCATATAATTAACAATATCATATCTAATTAGGTTGGTAATATTCAATAATTCAAAATTTTCAACTCTCCTACTAATACACGACACACAACAACATAACATTATAATATTTCGTGAGGTAATTTTCTCGGAAACCAAACAGACAAATTAAAGTCATACTTTGGGCTTGTGGGGGAGTGACCTGTACGTATTTTGGCACAGTTTAGTGTCAGCAGCTTTCTTTTAAAACTAGACTAAGGTAGTTTCACACAAATATATATAAAAAAAATATTATTCCAAACCCCACAACAAAATCCATCAAAGAAGCTGAATAAAATAATATTATAAAAAGGACCCCTCTTCGCTCAGGCTTCCCAAAATCACCATTATAAAAACCTTCCCTTGTTATTCCTTCTCAACAACAACTTAAAAAAAGAAAAACAAAACACTCTCAGAAAACAAATACTCTCTTTCTTTTTCCATCTCTGATCAGCTGACATATATACACATGAAAATCCCCTCTATTTCTCACTGACAAAAACTCGATTTGTTTATTATTAATATTATTTATTTGATGAGAGTAATATTATTACTGCCTTGTTTTGAGAAAAATATATGGAAAAGCATATGAAAACCATGACGACTGCTATTGCTGCTGCTGCTCCTACCACTCCATCGCCAACATCGCCAGCACCAACGACTTTCGTCCAAGCAGACCCAAACACTTTTAAAGACCTAGTCCAGAAGCTGACCGGCTCGTCCGGTGACACCGAGAAGCTCCCGGTCACCCTCCCGACCAGGCTGTCTTCTAAACCCAGCATTCTGGTCGACCCAACCGGCCCTCGCCGGTCACCTTTCAAGCTCCAAGACCGGAGACAAACGATGAGGAAGCTCGAGATCAAACTGAGCCTCGCCACCATCGGCGGCAGCAGCGGAACGGTTCCGGCGCCGGGCTACCAATATCACCTCTCGCCGCGTCAGATTCACTGGGTCGACTCACCGATTCCGAGCCCGGTGACTCCCTTAGGGTCCGAGTCGCTCTTCGTGCCGAGCTCGGGCTCGCCGTCGCCGTCGTCGCCGGCGGTGTCGGAGGAGGAGAGGGCGATTGCCGATAAGGGGTTTTACTTGCACCCTTCGCCGCTGAGCACGCCGCGGGCGTCGGAGCCGCCGGAGCTCTTGAATCTCTTTCCGTTGACTTCTCCGAGTCGTCATCTTGATCATCACGACAAAGCTCGGGATTAATTGGTCATAAGGAAATTACTTGCTCACTGTTTTGGGGTTTGGTAAAATGAGAGAAGAAAAAGAGAAAAGGAAAAAAAAAAAACTTTTACCTTTTTTTTTTAACTTGCAATTTGCATGTTGATTGTTGGCATTGCATAGGCTTCTTTTATTTATTATTTTTTTACCTCAAAATCTATGGCATGGCTTAACTGTGGGGAGCATAATTTATTTATTATTTTATGTTTATATATTATTGAATATTTGTTGAATATCACTAAAAAATTTATGATTATTTATGTGACTTTAAATATTGTATACAGTGTTATATGTGAAATGATAAAATTTAAGAATAATAATTAAAATGATATTCATAATGAATTTAATTAAAGTTTAAAATATTTAATTAAAATATTACTAATACATGTAATTTCCATTTAGAATAAAATGATGTTATCTACACTATTAATAGGACAAGATATTGAATGAATGTATTACGCATGATGAGATTGTGTGAAACCGAGACACATATACAACATGAATTTTTGATAATTTTCATTAAGTATATAAATTCTAATTGAGTCTATCAATGGTCATATATAGAATGATCTTAATCTTGAGTTATTAGTATATTCCTATTTATGGATTTATGCCTTTTGATTTACTCGGTTTGGATTCTGAGATGTTGAATCTTATTCCTCGTATTTTAGAGACATGATAAAGTAGGTAGTCAGAAATGTTAATATACGAGATGAAATCCATTCCTTCTTAAGAAAGAGGTAGATAAATAATTCTCTTGATGATTGATTTGGTACTTAGACTAGTAAG
>NW_010366288.1:20176-32414 GCF_000414095.1 Morus notabilis | reverse complement strand
TTACCACTTTTTTCTACATCATAAAATTATTATTTCCAACCAAATTCCCCGTTCACTCCACATTCAAAATACTTTTGATTATATCCCATTTTCATACC
Organism: Morus notabilis; assembly: GCF_000414095.1. Taxonomy (NCBI): domain Eukaryota; kingdom Viridiplantae; phylum Streptophyta; class Magnoliopsida; order Rosales; family Moraceae; genus Morus; species Morus notabilis. The sequence continues at coordinate 32,316 of NW_010366288.1, read as the reverse complement.
TCTTTTATTTATCTATCGTACTTCTTGCTTTGTTTGCTAACAATTTTTTCCTTTGTTCTCTCTTCATAATGAATAAATTATATATATTTCCCCTAATTTTTGTCCCTTATTTTTATTTAGTTACCTTTACAATTGATATAAAATCTTTATTTACTATCTTTCCTAAAAAATTTGTTTTCTGCGGGTGCTTTGTCTACTTTCGTCCCTCTTCTTCGGCTTGATTTCATACTCCATGCAAACAATGTAAGATTTTTTTCCTCTCCATTTATTATCTTGATGATCTGGATTTTTTTGGCCGTCCTTTTGATTTCTTAGGTTGGTGACTATTCTGATTTTGTTACGGAAATATTAAATAAATCAAAATTTTTTTCTTTCCGTATGATTTTTTCTGTTCGTATCTTCTGGAATACGTTTTACTGTCATCTTATGTTATCTAGAAATTTCATCAGATTTAGTACAATACTTTTCCGCCATTTTTTCGTCCTTCTTTTTTCAACTTTTTCGTCCTTTTTTCCCAGTTTTTTCCTTGCTTCTGCGTTTTTCTATTTTCTATGTTGTTAGTACTAAAATTATCTTCAAATCTGCATCCATTTTATTCAATAATTGATAAATTTTGATTTCCCAATTTTTCTCTAACCACATACGTGTTATATTCTTATACAAACTTTACTGTTCATAATAATTTTTCTACTTACTACTTGTTGATATCAAAATTTCTCACACACCGATGGCCCACCGGCGAAATATTGTCCCCACTTGGGCCCGCCGTGACGGGTGGGGTTTTGTCCCTTCATAAAAGGCGCCTTGCTGATAGTAGAGGTTGGTACTCTGGTACATATACCTCTTCAGACCCCGTCTCCAACCGATGTGAGACTCCTTATATTCTTATACAAACTTTACTGTTCATAATAATTTTTCTACTTACTACTTATTAGTGTAGTTAGCTCCATAGATTTACAATACATCTTCTCCCCTACCAATTCCACTGCCCGTTCCATCCCATCCTTTTTCACTATCCACTTTGCTTCATTACTCCATATTTACCACTTTCCTTTCACTGTTTATCGTTGTTCTTTTTTTAGTTATAACCACACTGTTTCACTCCACAATTCATCACTTACTGCCCTTTATAAATTTATTGCTATTCAATATAATTAAAATCTTTACTCACATTTCATCTCATTCACATATTATTAATAATTACCATTGTCTTTTCTCATTTGTTCTCTCAATTTATCTCCTTATCATTTTATCATAATTCAATCAAATTAAAATATCAATTTGCATTTTATTTTACTCACATCTTGTTAATACTTGCTGTTTTCTTTTTTTATTACTCTTCCTAATCTATGATTTTTCTATTTTATCATTAATCAATGACATTAAAATATTTATTTACATTTTATTCATTTCTTGACAATATCTTTAACTATATCACTTTAATTTAAATACTTTAGCTCTATCTTTTTTCCACATTTCTTTAGTTTTTTCCCCTGTATCTTTTTTCCCTTTTTCTCCTTCTCCTTATTTGTAAACTGCTCACACATATTCAGCCCACTACATTGACAATAATGTTATATCAATTTCCTCACTTTTCCTGTTTTCTCCTTATTTGTGAACAATCGATTTGTTCATTTTTTACATTCCCCTAATCTGTTTACATAATTTTGTTCCCATTCTATTAGCTATTTCTTATTTACTTTTTTGCAATCATCTTTGTTTTTCTTTTTCCTCCTTTTTATCACTCCTTACTTTACTTTTGTTTTCTATATCCTCTGTATTTGCAAAAGGGTCCTCATTTTTTCCACCTTTTACTTATTCACTTCATATTTTTTGAATCATTTGATATCTTACTTCAATTACTTATTTTTTCCTCAAATATATATTACAATGTACATTTTTTATGTTCTTTTTCTATCTTTCTTTATTTCCATTGCTTTAGATATTAACACAAACTTTTTTTTTTAAATACCATCCGATTCTATTACTAATATTAAATATATTAACTAATTATATTAATCTTACTATTAGTCATTTATCCATCCTGCTCATCCAATCAACATTTATTCTTATCATCTAAAAAATTATGTAAAAAATATAATTATCCAAAAAATTATTCCTCAACCTCATCAATCATGTCTAATCACTATTATTATCAATCATCAACCCTTCTTCTTATTATAATTTGATTATAAATATAATCACCAATGTTTTTACTACTTTTATAATCATCAATCTTTATTTCATTTCTTTAATCTTTTCCCACTATCTATTCTTACATAAATATTAATCAATCTTTGTTCCTACTATAATTTGATTACACAATCTACTACAGACAACTTTTAATTTGTCTAACCATTTTCTAACAAAGACAACTTAGACAAATACATATCCCAATTCACTTATTTATATTGTCTTTGTAGACAAACTTAATTTATCAATTGTTGCTACTTTATTATTTAATTTCATATCATAGGACAAATTTTAGACTTTTATTCTTATATTCATCTTGATATTATTTAATTTAGCTTTAATATATATAGATATATACTTTATTTCTCATGCATTACTAAAAATACATAATATAAAGCAACACACATAATCTCTTAATTTTTTTCCTCTTCAATTCTCTTGACTATTTATTTATCTACTATACCATTTATAACTCTTTTTTATAATCAACTATTGTGATAGAAAATATTTAACATATTTGTTTATGTATGAAGCAGGAAGCCCAATGTAGCTAAATACAAATATGGATTCCTCCCATTATACATAATTCGTTCCTAACCTTATTACATGTATTATTCATATCTTATTCCTCTGATATGTATAATTTTATTTGCTTTTACTAATATTAGATTGACATTATTGTACATACATTATTATTACATAAACATTTTTTTATTAATTTATTCACAATAAATTACAATTCCAAGTAAGTAATCTTATTGTTATTTGTACTTCCTGAATACGTCATTGAGCTATTATTATTTCTAAAATCTACTTTATGATAATCCCCCTCTTTCATCTAAATGAAGAAGAACTCAAACACTATACTATTACCAAACATACGTAATAACCTTCAAAGCCTACTTTTCAGCCTTTAAACTAATTTCAACAACTTTATACTTTAAATAGCAATGACGACAAGATAACAAATAATATAAATGTCACTTCACCATCAATAGGACTTTCTTTATTCATCCTATACAACAGAATTACAAACTAGCAATCCAAGAAAAAGGCTTAAAAACTCCTTTATCAAACTTTCCCCTTTTCATAATAATAAAATAAGCATCAAATCCCATCAAATGCAATCTATATAAACAACTCTTTTCAATCCCCATAAAACGTAATCTTCATAATTTACAAAATAATTCCATCATTAAAATAATATTTAATTAAATAATATAAAAATAAATATAGAACACATGACTTCAAAATCTTTGATTAATATCTTTCATTAACAATAAAATAAGAATCTGCATAGAGAAATTAAGTCTTTCATAAACATTTAATAATAAATAACGCTTCAACATTTTTTAATCTAAAATAAAAAATAAACCATAATTCCCAAATATTGCATCAAAAACAATATTCTCATATTTTCACATTTTTTAAACAATATTATACTATAATTAATAAATAAATAAAACAAAAACAAGAAAAAAAACCCCTTAAAATTAAATCATCCTACACATCATATTACTTTTGAAATATATCGACATTTTAATCAAATAGTTGATAAATTTCCAAATTATATTAATGAACAAATGTATTGAATAATAATCTTTCTTTGTCAATCAATAGGAAAAATGACAACACCAATCCGTGCATTAAAACTAAATGAAGTTTATCAAACAATCGGGGCGCGAATTTACAGATTATGGACAAACAACGACTTAGCAACAGGACGTTTAATAAGCGTTGACTATCTTTTAGTCGATGAAGAGGTAATAGCTATTACAAGCACTATATTATAGCATATTTAATATTATATAATATTATAAAATAAATAACATTCTCATATTTTTTATCTACAGCACGAAGCAATTCAAGGATCAATTCGAGCACGTGATTCTGACATCATTTCTCCAAAAATTTAACAAGGCAATATATACGACATCAGCAACTTTTTGTCACACAAAACAAGCCAGCATACAAAGTTGTTCCACATCCTGCAATATTACAATTTGCACGTGCAACAGTTTTTCTCCCAGTTATGGAAGACGCACTTCCCATTCCATTCCACAGGTTTTATTTTACTGAATTCGATCAAAAGTTGTTCCACATCTTGCAATATTACAATTTACACGTGTAACAGTTTTTCTCTCAGTTATGGAAGACGCACTTCTGATTCCATTCCACAGGTTTTATTTTACTGAATTCGATCAGCTTCAACATAGAATCCAAACAACTGAAATTTTAACAGGTAATATAAACTACCTTCTCAAAAAAAAAAAAAAAAAAAAACACCATTAATTTACTTATCTATATTCTTTTCATCATATATTTATATACCAACAGATGTCATCGGTATCCTAACAAAAATACAATCAATAGAACAAGCAAATATCAGCAGCAGACAAACATCACGACGTACCATAATGATACAAAACATAAGGTAAATAAATTTGGCACAAATTTTTTACATCACTTACAATATTCCATTCTAATATTTATTTTTCCATTTCCTTTTTGTAATAGAAATGAACAACTTCAAGTTACTTTATGGGGACACAAAGCAGACCAATTTGATGAAAATATTATCAAATCAATGAAAGGACCAGTTGTTGCAGTTTTTGCAGCAATGTTAGTAAAACAATATTTAGGTATTTTCTCAATATTTTATAAAAATACTTACAAATAAAAACAAAATACCTACACAAAAATACATTAAGATATTAATCAATTCATGGTCCAAATCTTAGGAAATGCATATGTTTCAAGCACTGCAGCAACAATCTTTTATATTGACCCAAAAATATCAGAGACAACAACATTAAAAACAAGGTAAGAAAAATAATTCACAATATCTAAAAACTAAAAATTTTCTATTACTTCTTTTCAAAATCATTCATACTTTTGTGTCTACAGGTTTTCTCACCAATATCAAGAAATTGACTTTACAACAGCATCAACAACATCAAGTCAATCCATCGAAGAACAAAAAACACAAAATAGAAGAACAATTGATCAAGCAAAGACATTATATCAACAAAGAATTGAGGTTTGAATAATAATATCACATCCTTATTTTTTGTTCTCATTATATTATTCAAGCTAACAACCTTTATCTATCTACATAGGGCACAAGATTTACAATAAGAGCTACAATAACCGGATTCTCAGCAGAACAAGCATGGTTTTACAATTCCTGTCCCAGATGTTATCGACAACTAAAACAAGCTGGGATCGGTTGGTGGTGTGACAGTGATAGACACATAAAAACAACACCATCTCCATGGTACAAAAAATTCCAAATATACTATTGCCAAAATCAATTTATTTTTATTACTTATAATAATTAATCTATTACATAAATAAACTATAACTTTACATATTACAGGTATAGATTAACAGGAGAAATCGAAGATGCAACTGGAAACATGAACATTACTATATTTGGCAAAGCAGCACAAGCACCAATAAAAAAACCATGCTATACACTAACAATCGATGAAGGCTTTATTGATCCATTTACAATCCCATCAATCATCTCTCAACTAAGAGGACAAACAAAGATTTTCCAACTATACTTTCAATAAAGAGGACCACAAATAAATGCAATCGTTTCCAAAATATTTGAAGACACAGAGCCTCTAGCACTGCCAACACCAACATCAACAACTATAGTGACAACGACAAGGTAAAATATTTATATTAAATTGTACCTATTACAAATATAAAAATTAATATCTAATATCTAAACTATATTTTACCATTTCAGCTCTCAAACAAAGACAATAGCAACAACTCAGACACCAGTGGATCCACAAACTCCAGACCCAAAAAAATCAACCGTTCGGTAAGTCATAAACTAATTTTCATTATTCATAAATCAAACACAATATTTATAATTTTATATATATATCTAAACAAACTCTCATCATTGCAGTTCACGGTCAAAAGAAGCAGAACAATCTACAAAGCGACCGAGGACCAGGTAATATCACTTCCTCTAAATCAAAATATTGTCAATTTCATCAATTATCAATACTAACTTTTCAAAATTATACATATTACAGGTGAACAAGAAAAACAAGGCACCACAACGACAACAAAAATCTCAATCACAATGTAAATACATATTTAATAAAACATTATATAAACCCATCTATGTACAAATATCTATATATATATATATATCTAAACTGCTTTTGTACTGTAAAAACTATCAAGCTCTCATATAACATAAAACTTTTTAGCCACTTCTCCCTTACTGCAAAAAGAAAAAAATTTCCAATCTCTTTAATCTAACAATCATCTTTAACACTTTATCTTTAACCTTCATCATACTCAAAATAAGTTTCCATGCTATAAAATTGCTACCCGTTGCAACGCACGGGTATTTCACTAGTCTAGATCTATAAGTATGTGAGTCAGTATGTGTACAGCCACCATAGCGAGGCCGACGAAAAGCAGAAAGCAAGAAGCCCACTATACCGATGAAATTCTCTTTGACCCTTTCGCTAATGACGGCAATGGCGGTCATGACTATACTCAAACCATGTTGCTGCGAAGCTAGTGGTACAATTTCTCTTCAGAGCATCAACGGCAGTACTAGTACCACCTCCATGGTGTGCGACAGCCGCCGCAAGGAAGAATGCCTGATTGGTCCGCTGGATGACGAACTGCAGTTCCAGATGCCTTCCGAAATTAGTCGCCGGATTCTTGCTCCGCAGAATAAACTAACGCCGAAAGCCCAAAATCCTGGACGGGTTTGCGATCGGAAGGGAGTACGGTATACACCGCGCTGCCTTCCGGATGCCGAAAACAAGAAGAGGGAAACTCCCGATACATACAAGCGTAGGTAAAGGAGGTTGCTAGTTTATATATATATATAGTATGAAAATTTGTGCTGGTTTCTTCCTTAATTATCTGGGTATTATCTCTTTGTACTGTTATTGTCTTTAATTTGCAATATTGCTCATCGCGGGCTCTTGTGTGGTTTCGTGTATGCAAATAATCTGCAAGTGTTGCTGAAAAGGGAAAGCTTATTTTAATTTCCAATTATTAAATCAAAATCCTTGGCATTGCAGGATGTAATAGCTTATTTTAATTTCCAATTATTAAATCAAAATCCTCGGCATTGCAGGATGTAATTTCCTCTCTAATTTCTTCACCGCTTCTCCCGGTATACTTTTTTCTTGGAAGATTTTTTCAGTTCTTCTCAAGCAAAAACGATGCCTCTTTCCGTCCTTTATTATTATTATTATTATTATTATTATTATTATTATTATTATTATTATTTTGTTTCTAAATAATGACTCTAGCATTATTCTTTGGTTATTCGGCATTGATTAATTTGTGTAATTTTAACAATACGTTATCGCGTTTGTAGAGAGATTCTGTTATTTTATTTTTCTTTTTTCTGTTATTTTATTTTTCTCCTGTCCTTTGTTAATCTTCCGGTCCCCCAGCAGCTTCAAGCCTATTGCTGAAGGAACAACTAATCGTAAGGTTTACATTTATATCTCAACTGAATTAGCCGGACACCAATATGAAAACTCGTTATTATCTGCTAAGCTCTCTTTACTCACATATTTATTGATATAATAATAATAAGTATTCAACAAAAAACGACGACAGAATAGGTTCAAGAGTTCTTCTAAGCAAAGCAGATCTATCCTCCAAAAGTAGAGAAGCCTCATACTAGTTCTTCCCTCTTCTTGATCGTACTTGTTTTTCCTTCTTTATCAATGTCAGCGGCTTATCCCTCGTTTCTTATCCAACAAAACATCATCATGACGGCATAAATAAAAATAGCACATATTTAGCAAAGTAATAATAATAATAATGCAAAAAATAAAATAAAAAGAGCACATGACTCTGCCAGCCCGACATCACATACAAAGTTATCATCTGAAGGATTCAGAGGCGGAGGACCTAGAAGGACATATAACACGAGAGGAGTAACCAATGAGAACTGAATGTTGGGATGCATTTGAGCCATCAAGTCCTGCATCATTCTAAAACTCTTGTACATCTAGAGGTTTTGTTGGTAACTCTGTTGCAAGTATCTTCTACGTGTGGGTCCAAACGTGTCATAGAAGATTCTACCGAGCATGAGCGAGATGACGGCGCATCCCCTCGATAAACCCTTTGCGGGAGTGTTCGACCCACTCCAGTCTTGTGTCCTCTGAGGATACTTAGTGTAGCCCGGATACAATCTGACTTGGAGCTCAAATAAGATATCCCTAAATTCATCGTAATTAGTATCTTCTATAACCGCTTCTGTCTCACCCAATGTTTCATGATCATCATTAATTCCAGCCACATCATTTAGAACTGTAAACATCTCATCAATCGGTTCACTGACCACTGTAGTAGCACGTACTTCACCGTGGTGAATGCATGTGATGTAACTTATATTAAAACTCCATCGATGTATGTGCGCTTTCACCGTTTTTGGTGGCAACATCTCATGATTTTTACACTTAATACACGGACAACTAATACCCGCGGTTGAATTTGTATAATTCTATCCAACCTTAATAAAAGCACACAAACCATCCCAGTACTCATCAGATAACCGGTTCCTTAAATATATCCAACTCTTGTCCATAAGCATCTCCACTTTATGAACTTTTACCAAATTTTATGAAAATTAATACAAATTATTTTGTAATAAGTCTTTAACATTCTATTAACTATTTTATAATATTAATTTTAATTTTTTTATTATTAATATAATACTAATTAAAATTTTCATCTAAAATCTTTAATCATCATATATATAATTCATTATTTTTAAGTTCTTAATATTTCCATAGGTCACCTACTTTTTAATCATCATCAAATAAATTTCATACATATTTCAATCTAATTACCACAAATTTCAATTTCAATTCTAATTTACAATTCACAATTCTAAATCCAAAACCACAAACTAAATTCAAAATCCAAAACAAAACCACAAACCACAACCAAGATACCAAAATTAATTTACAAAATGCTAAAATAGTAACTCACAAAATCCAAACCCACAAACACCGGGTGTTAAAAAACAGTATGGTAGCAGGGTTGGGAGGGCAACGGCGGCCGAAAAATGATGATGACGGCCGGAAAAGTGGGCGGCGATGGCGAGGTGAAAACTCCACTTTTTTGGACTTTTTCAGAATATTTTTCTTCACAAATGAGAGATTTGAAGAGAGAATGATATATTTAAGCTTTTTTTCATTGGTTTTGGATGGTTTTTAGAGGTTTTGGACGGAGAGGGAGAGAACAAAACTGTGAGGGTCACCGAAAAAAATGGAAAAAAGAGTTATGCGATCGCGTTTAAATGTCATCGCAATTAATTCCAAAATGATGTCTTCTTTACCTCATTAATATTTCTGAGAATATTCTTGAGAAATCTACCATGCTCCTTTTTTGTGATGACTTTTTAATAAAGTCGTCGCAAATATTTTAATAAAGTCGTCGCAAGTGTTGTCGCAAAAAATAGTCGTTCTGGGAAGAATTTTCTAGAACTTCTTTTCAGAAAATCGCCAAATTTTCCGCCTTTTTTTGGCCACGCCACTCCCAGGTGTATAAATCAATACTTGCGACGACACGTTGTCACAAATAATGAACAAACTGGCCCCAGATTGGTTTTGGCGCTAATGTCGTTTTAGTGACATGTCGTCGCAAATAAATGCGACAACAAGTCGTTCAAAAATTTTGTTTCCTTTATTGCGACGACATATCGTTGTAAATATACTACTATTAGGAATGACAATTGTCGTCGTTAATAATCCTTTTTGTTGTAGTGTTTGTTTGTTTTTTTTTTTTTTTTTGTGCTAATCAACAAACGTAACTGGTTAAAAAATCTAACCTCAACTTCAAACTGCTTCAACCGGTTATAGGTTACACTTTTCCTTCCACGTGGAAGCGTCTTAGCCACTCTTTTAATCCAACAGTTTCAATTTAGACGCGGCACACTACCGGAAAATAGCATCCGGGCAGCATAAAAGGACCCTAGTAAATATTTATGAAAAAAAAAATATCAGTCTTGTTTCCAGCAAAAAAACAACATTTTTAAACCCTTGTGTTTATTTTTCAGCCAAAACAAGGATATAATGTATAACATACATATTGTTAATAATGAGAAGAGAGACCTAGTAATATGGGGAAGTTTGTAAAAGCATCCCAAGTACCACGTTGACGCAGCTCTAAGACTTTTCATCCTCTAGTGAACACCTCATACTCAAATTTATTAGATAAAAGAGAAAAATAACTTTAATAACAACAACAACAATAATAATAGAGGGAATACTTTGTGTCAAACAAAGAAGAAAAAATGTTATTTTTCTTTTTATGACTAAGAATAGTCAAGACTCAAGGGATAACTCGAAATTTTGTACACATACAGGAAATAACTACGAACTTTCTTAAGCTCTTTTTTTCCCCTAATTATTATCGCTTTTCTTTCCTTTTTCATTTCTTTGAAAAGGAAAAGTTTAATACTGCCCAGCGTTAGTGGCATTCTCAAGTTGGTTGTCTGATTTGTATACCCACTCACCTAAAAATGCTTCTGCAAATACGTAATTTTCTCACTTGTTAAGCCCGGTGGTGTGAGCTAGCTAGTGAGGCGGGGCAAATTACTCTATTTTGATTGGGTATTCTCCTTCCATTATTTATATAAACAAGAAACAAAATCACGAAATAATTAGTTCAAATTGGTCTACAATGAGGCATGCTTTCAACATCATTGTTTATCTTGAAATTTTGAGACCCAACTGCAACCAACAACCATTTATCCTCTTTATTTTTTTTTAAACACATTTGTTTTGATTCGTGAATGATTTTCCTTTGTGATTTGTCATCGTCTCCTTGTTAGCATGTCTAGGACGAGGGAATTCTCTTGCACTTTATTTTATTTTATTTTTTTTTTGGAGATTTGTTTTATTGCTAAAGAGGACAAAGACTTGACTTTGAGACGTAGAACTAGTCTCCGGGCATGCAATAAATTAGGAAGATGCCCTGGAAGACAAGTAATAATATATGGCCACTTACCAAAAGTTCATAAAATATATGGCCTTTTTCGCACCAAAAGAAAAAAAAGTAGGGCTGGCAATTCGTATTCGCGGGCCGTGTTCGGGTCGACACAATTACGGCACGACACGATTATAGTGAGCACGAACACGACACGATTAATAAACGTGTCAGAAACCCAAACACGAACACGACACGCTAATAACACGGTTAACATGACACGACACGCGAACACGATTATTAAATGTGCCATGACGGGCCGATACGAAAAAAACACGTTTATGACCCGTTTATGACCCAACTAGCAAAAATAGTGAATTTTATATTGTATTCAAAACTATATTAATTGACTACTTAATATCATTTATAGTTAAAATCATGCATAATAGCCAACACACATTAAAATATCTAAACATCACTTATGACATATGTTTCAAAACATATCAATTACTAAACATCTAAAGAAGTTTGAAAACATAACCAAGTACATTTAAATAAGTTTGAAAACATAACCAAATATTTGAAAATTTAAGTGCATAAAACATAATCAACCATCTACAAGTCCATTGGCATATTTAAGTGCATAAAGCATAAAACATATTTAAAGTTTAGGTTTATCCATTACAAATCATCCATTGGCATTTTGTAATCAACCATCTACAAGTCCATCTACAAATCATCCATCTACAAGTCCATCGGCATTTTGTAATTTTATCAACATGCCATAACTTATTTAAAAGTTAGAGTGTTAAATTAAGTTAACCCTTTTATCAAACACCCTTCATGCAAATGAGAGAATATAAATAAAACGGGCTGTGAGAGAATGAGAGAATGAGAGAATGAGAGAAAGAGAATTAGATAAGCTAGGGTTTTATCTTAAAAAAATATAAATATATATATGGATTAATAAACGGGTCGGTTCGGGTCGTGTCGTGTCGGCC
>NW_010366288.1:1752-17126 GCF_000414095.1 Morus notabilis | reverse complement strand
ACACACACACACACACACACATATATATATAGAGTAAATAGGTATTCTAGTTTTGATTACTTATTTTTTGAGATGGTGGAAATTATGACTTTAATTGAGTGTGAATTATCACTATTCTCAAATAAGTATAACAATACACAGAAACAAACACAATATTCTAGGCGTGAACATTGGGTGGGTTTTTGAGATTTTTCAACCCATCCAATTAAGTTTGGGTGAGTTGATTTTAAATTTAACCCATACAATCAATCTAAAGTTTAAAATCAACCCACTCATTTAAATATTGGGTAGATTAGGTGGGTTTATCAGATTGAACATAATAAAGAAATAAGAAATAAAAAAATAAATAAAGCTAATCATTCAACCCAAAATAAAAAATGTATAAAGACCAATATAAAAATAAAATATATGTAAAGCAAGTTCAAATATATAAGTTGTAAACCAACAAACAAACAATAATAAATACTCATACAATGTTAAACATAATCGGTTGTCAAGTAAATAATGTAAAATATGAGACAAAAAAATATATTATGAGATAGGAAAATATTTATTTATATAGATAAATAGATTAGGTGAGTTCGGTTTAATTTGGATTAGGAAAAACTCAACCCAAACTCCTCCAATTAATAGTCGGGTTGAGTGGGTTGGGTTGAACTCTTGATCGGATTGGTCAGGTTCATGTTAAAATGGGTTGGGTTGGGTGGATTAATGGGGTTTGTAGGGTTGTCGACTTTTTGTTCACCCCGACTATTTTCTAACTCAGAAGTCCTTTTTCTCGTGGTATTATTTAAATGAAGGAACTATCAAATTCCAAAGTAAGAGATTACTAACAACAATATATTTTAATTGGACTCAAAAATATATTGATTAATGATTATGATTGTTGACGATGAAAATTAATTAATTGAATAATAATGAATTTCTTGACACCATTGAAATGTAATTAAACGTGAAATAAAAGCAAGAACATTCAAAATTTATAGTGGTTCACTATCAGTTTCAGAGCTACGTTCATTGTGGGGAGGAGGAAAAAATTCACTACTTTGGAGAAAAATACATGCACTAATGCTCAAGATGAGACTTTAGATATTTTCTGAATCATGATTCCCTATTTATACTACTAGGCGACCGCCCTTGTCAATTCCTTATTTAAATTTGGGATATTTCTCTTATCTCTTGAGATAATTTTCTAAAATATAGAGACTACAATTAATCTGAGTGTTTTCCTTATTCGTATTTCATATATTCAAATTATAGATAACGAATCTCTGAGTAAATAATGTGGATCCTTTTATCCGCGTAGCCTCAACTTCATCAAAGCTACTCGAGGTCTCTTCGCTTATATTGGAGAGAACGATCAACTCCATGTTCATTCCTAATGTTTCTCATAATGGTCTACTTCCCAAAAGAGTTGTTGCTTTCGTGGCTATTAGGACTAAGTTGTCCTTAATCATTTAATGAGTTTTCCTATGATCGGTGGGCCTTGTTCATGATCTATTTTTAAGGTATTGTTTCACCCTACAACAATGATCATATAATATTGCACATAACTCTTGTAGATAATAAATAATTAAATAAGAAATACAAAGAAAGAGAGAAGATAAAGAGAGATTTAACGTGGTTCGACTATATTCCTATAACCAAAGTCTAAGAAAAGAAGGAAAGTTTACTAGTAAAGAGTACTATAAAGGAGACTCTATATAAATTATAAAATCAGGTAAGTAACCCAAAATTAAAATAATGAAATTTCTTAATACAAATAAAGTCAAAACCAATAGCAAGAGGTAACGATATATAAAATATTACTTTCCCTAGTAGTAGGTACTTTAATCCATTGGTTCTTCTTATATTTGGTACTCTTTATTATAGCGAAACATCTCATTGGTACTCTGTGTTTTTAATATTAAAATAGTAGCTTCACCTTTAAAGAAAGATTTTTTTAGTACCCTAAGACTAATTTTCGGTACATATAATGTCTAAACTACCATTTTTATCAATTAAATAGAAACTAATAATTAACTTTAAAATTATTTGTTAAAAACATTTTAATTTATATTGATTGTTTAATTTTTAAATATATTAAATTATTTTCATATATATTTTTTTAAAAATTACTAGTTTATTGTTAATTAGTGAGAAACGTAAAATGTACATTGTCCTAAAAATTGGTTTTAGGTGTTAAAAGAACCTTTCTTTAAAAATGAAGGGCGCGTTTGGAACTCGTTCTAAAATGATTTTATTTTTGGTATGAACATAAAAATGAAAACGTTTTCAATCTCAGACATAAATTATTTTTAAAAATGCGTTTGGTAGTTTTATCAAGAGATTATTTTCAGTGTAAAAAAAATCCATTAATGTCTCTCTTTCTCTCTCTCTGCTCAAGAGAGGAGAAAACAAAAATAAAAAATGAAAAACAACTAAAAGTCATTTTTCATTTCTCTCTCATTTTACACTAAACCAAAAAATCATTTTCATTTCCCTTTTTTATCTTTATTGTGCCAAACGCCATTTTGAAAATATTTTCATTTTTTCTTCTCGAAAAACGTAAAAATAAAAACATGATCAATTCCAAACACGACCGAAGTTACGATTTTAATATTATTAAAAACAGAATACCAATAAGATATTTCGCTATATTAACATAGGGTACCGTAATAATTTTATCCATTCTAAAAAGCATCATAACCATCTTTTTACGTTAAAAAAAAAAATTGCAAATGATGAAAGGGGAGCCAATCAACATAATAGCTTATTAACGCATGTTCTAATAATTAAATCGATGCCCTTAATAAACTCACCAAGTCCTACATAAAATTTATTGAAAAGGCAACGAAAAAAGTTATATATAAAAAAGAATAAAAAAAGTAACTTATATGGCGGGTCTTCTATTAATGATCTGAAGCATTTTTCACGATATTACGTACTTCCAAAACAAAGTAACTGTACACCAATATTCAATGGAGGTGTTTATAAATATATATTTTTTCTTCCGTCTAGATGAAGATATGGTTGTCAATTCGGGGTCACTTTTGTAAAACAACACTGGGTGAGAACTCCCCGATTAAAGCTAAAGTAGCACTTATATTTGGCCTACATGCAAGAAAGTCTAACTCGTGTTTCATATACTACTCCCTTTCTTTGTTGAAGAAACGAACAAACGTGCATGTACATTTTTTTTTTCTTGCTAAGAACGTGTTATGAACTTTTTTTTTTTGCTTGTAGAGAACGCGTATATATATAATATACACACACACAATTAAACCTGCAGCACCTATTAGAATCCACTTCACTGTTTTCCAATGGTATTTGCCTGGATTACTCATATACCTACTGACCACTCCCACTGTATGCGTAATGTCTAGTCTAGTGCATATCGTAGCGTACATAAGACTGCCTATAGCGGAGGCATAAAGCACCTTAGCTATATAGACTTGCTCATGCTCCGAAGTCGGTTTGTTCCTTCAACAACTTGAAATGACTAGCCAAAGGAGTACTCATCGATTTTGCATCCTCCATGTTGAACCTCTTCAACACCTTCTTCGCATATTCCTCTTGTGACAGTTTTAGGACATTAGTATCACTTGTAATTCTCATCCCAAGGATATGTTTTGCAGCACCCAATTCCTTTATAGCAAACTGCTTCGAACGAGCTACTAAAATTCTTCGTGTATCAACAGTAATCTACAAGGCATCTTAAGAACCTAATACTGCTCATGAAACTGTAAAAATTCTTATACCACTGACTGGGAGCTTGCTTGAGACCATACAAGATCTTTTGAAGTTTGTACACCATCTTCTCCCCCTTCACTCAAACCCTTGTGGCTGTACCATGTAAATTTCTTTCTTCAAGTCATCATGAAGAAAAACTGTCTTCACATCCATTTGCTCCAAGAGCAAATCTTCTTATACCACCAATGTAAGAATTGTTTGAATTGTGATTAACTTCACCGCCGAGGAAAAGATATTTGTGTAGTTGATGCCCTCTTTCTGTTGGAATCCTTTTATTGCTAGCCTTGTCTTGTACCTTTTGCTACCGTCATGATCATCTTTTATCCGGTACACACATTTATTCTTCAAAGCTTTCGTACCCTTTGGTAACTTAACCAACTGGTCTGATTGGACGTTAACGAGTTCATCTCATCCTTCATGACCAAATCCCACTAGACCGAACCTTAGCCCCCATGGCTTCATTAACTCTCCGACTCACCTTTGCGGGTCGATAAAATGTAATTCAACGCAGGAGAATACCTATGTGGTGCCCTTACAGTTCTGCTAAACCTCCTGACCATTGTAGCAGGTGTTCTCTGTACTTCTTCTTCTGAGGCTATGTTCTCATGATCTTCAACCCCTGTATGCTCCTCCTCATTCACAGGAATATCACCTAGCGGGACTATCTTAGTTTTCTTAGAGTCTGAAACTGAGCCTCTTGTCTCTGCTTTCAGCCTGTCTTTATATAAGGCCTCCTCATTTAAGATCACGTCATTACTCCTGATCACCTTCCAATTTTAGTCATTGATAAATCTATAACATAGAATTATTTCCGTTCCTATTTACTTTTAAATTAGCTTTGTTTTGGAGATTTTTATTTGTTTTTATATGATTTTTAGTTTAGTTTCATTTAATTTATTTTGTTTTTATCTTCTTGTATTTTAGTTGATTTCATTTAGTTTCTTCTCTACAATCTGTATTAATTCTCATTTTGTGTTTAATTTAGGTGCGAGGATAATAATTGGGAATTAATTGTGATTTAAAAAGGAGTAAAAATGAGTAAAAATGAGTAAAAAGCAATTAAAAATCCAAATTCGGTCTAGCACCACGAGTGGAAATTCATATGCGCATAAACTCGCGCTCTAGAGCCGTAGGATGCAGATCCCAAACAGGCCGTTTGTCAAAGAAATTGTTTGGAATGGAAGTATTTAATTATCTTTGAATTACATATAATAAAAAATTTGGAATAGAAGTATTTAAAATCTCTGAATCACTTATATAATTTCTTCCACATATAAGTACCCGTTTATTTTGTAGGTTGATTACAATTCATCTTTTTGTTATAATATCTTTTTTACAAAATTTAAGTTTCTATTCAAACTACACAGACCATTAATAGAGTTACATTTTAAATCTAATCCATTTCTTCACTTTCTATTAAGCTTTGGGGTAAAAACAAAAATAAAAATAATACAAAAAAAAAAAAAACTGGTATCGTGGCTAGATCATATTTGCACGTGATTCTTTGCTCTGTCGCTACGGTTGGAATGTATTATTCCCTCAAATCATTTCCAACGATATAATGACGTACCAATTCAATTATATTTGTCTAATTAGTGGGTCGTACCATTATTTAAATAAAAAAAAATGTGGGTCGTACCTCCCATATTATAACTCTTAAATCTCTTTATCCTCTCTTTTATTTCTTTTCCCTTTAATTTCCACCTTTTTGCTCTATTCCACAAAGCTAAAGACAAAAAGTAAGAAGCATATTAAGGGATAACCAGTGTTACTCAGGACCTCATACTAATAAAGACTAATAAAGTATAGGTCTCATAATTAGCACTCATATTTTATTAATTGTAATGTTCCCAAGTGTTTTCCAAAAAAATATCTACCAATCAGTGAGGAGATCTTATTCCATCTCTCTCTCTCTCTCTCTTTTTGTAAGCAATTAGATTCCATCTAATTTTTGGTAAAGTACAAAGATGGTCTATAGGTTTGGTTATAAATATGAGGAGATTATGCATGTTACTTGAAAAGGGAGCTAGTCCAACGATATTCGTAGGCTTAACTTCATTTCTAGGGAAATATAAATAGCTGGCCATTTGAGCTCTAGATGTTGGTGTGGCTTTCCCAACATCAACTATATATATTAGACAACAGGGATATTTCTTCCTGGGTACCCTTTTTTCTTTTTTTCTTTTTTTTAGACTCTTCTCAGATTAAACGGAATTAAATAATTATTTGTCCCTACATTACACCCACAAGCTTTAATAAAAGTTCTGATCTGCTCTAAATTAACATTCTTCTTCAATGATTTGGCATTGGTTGGGGCCAATTTTGGTAGATTAACATCTCCATTAATGGACATTTTCAGCGTACGGAATTTGGATTGAAAATTTGCTCTTTATTCTTGTTAGGGTAAAACGCAAAATTTCTCTTAAAAAAAGTTAGTTTATTTTATTTTTTCCATCTAAAGCAGTTATTTTCATCGTATGCATATCTTTGTAATAATTGTAATGTCAATTATTTGGTAATAGGCTAAAATTAGGCTTAGCTGGTTATTTGAGAGGAGCAATTATTTAAACTGATCATCACACTTTTTAATATTACAAAACTTGGAAATTACAACAAACTTGCTCATGACCGTGTCAAATGGATCAATAACATCGGCTAGCAGAATTACTACCAGTACTGACTCAGTAACATAACTTGAGAGATTACAATTAACGATCAAAGTACACAAACGTCAAACCACACATACTCGCATATATATACGCACATATAATATACCAGACGTAGCACGTGATAGATCGACTACTAAGAGCAGTGACTAATGACTTGTTATATATGGGATATAGTATTATTTTTACTAATTTTCTTCATAAACGAGCAAGTGAAACGAAAAATCATAAGGAAATAAAGGACGTACCGATACATGACATAGACCTAGAGAAGAGATTCCTTCATTCAATTGGCTGGCTATCCACGCTGAAATACACTTCTACGTCCACCATGCTTTGGATTTGCATTAGTCCGGCATAGTGTGCCAGATGTATATGATCCATTACTACCGGTATCGCACGCTGCATTACCCCCGTTGATAGCATTGTTAGTAGCAGGATCAGGATCAGCGGCTGCGAGCACTCGGGTAACGTGGGAGCTGTACTCCATCAACCACTCCAACTCCAAGTCCTCCGCAATCAGACACGCCTCCTCTCGGCCAGTAATGCAGCCATTATATGTGTCGTTGCTCTTCATAAGAACCGCCGCTCCGCCGCCGCAGTTTGCGTTTATTAGGATCACGGCCGCCACAAGCATAATCACGGCAATCGACGCCGGAGAATGACGTAATCCTCGCTTGCTGTCGTAAAGTGCCATAATTGCTATCTAGGTTACTTTTCCTCCAAACTCTATTGGCAACTGCTCCTAGAGCTATGGACAACTAATTTTAGTGAGAGGGAAATTTGAGTATAAAAAGGGCATCCCACCGACCATGTAATGATTTAAGGAGTTTGATTGGTATGATAATTCTACTGAAAATATCAGTTTTTTAATTATTAGATTAGATTAAAATCAAATTAAATTAAAAAAATATGTTAAATAAATAATTTTTAATATAAATTTAACAGTTAAAAATTGAAAACTATCGACAGTATATTTTTCTGATTCTACTAAAAAAATTCTCAATAATTTATTAAGGTGTGTTGCATAGTTATTCGTCTTTTGCAAAATACGCCCCACCAGTACTACTTTATTCTGTTTAATTTAATTATCACGCTTATTTTTCTTTTCTTTTAGAAAAAAATAAAAAATAAAAAATTGTTGTCCTCACTTTAGAGGAGAAAAGAAACCAATGCTGAGAAGCCAGAATAAAACGGTGGCACGACACGCACTATTCTTTCTTACTGGACTTGGGTGAGGGATCCAAAGATTAGAGTTCCTTACTAAAAGGCAGAGTTCTGTGTGGGAAATAAAAATTACACAAAGGTATTTTTAAGGGTGTTCAAACCACCCAAACGCTTAATTCAAATTAAATTGAACTAAATCACTAATTATTTTTAAATTATTAGGCAGTTTGATCAATTTTTTAATCTAATTTTTTTAGATGATTTGGTTAGTGATTTAAACTCTCTAAACAGCTCAATAATCCGCCCAAAATACGCATAATTTTTTATTTTTAAAAATATTTTCTTTATTTTAATTTTCATTTATTAAATAGAGGTTTTACAAAAATGCAACATATCACTTTTTTGTTAGTTTGTATTAAAACTTTGAATGATGAACTTTTAGGTAGTTGTTATTTTTATATTATATTGTAAACTTGAATCTTATTTTTTTTTATAGATTAACGGTTTTCTAATTTTTATGAATTACTAAAAACTTCAATATTCTTAAACTCAAACAGCCCAAACTGCATATAGGTGATTTAGTTTTTGTCAAAAATATCAAACCGCCTAAAAATATTATTTTTAATTTAGTCGGTGATTGCTATTAAAAGACCACCCAAACCGACTGCGACCCTCACTTGAGATAGATACGTACAACTATATTAATTGATTGTTAAATGTCCAGGGAAAAATGTAATCATAATCGCTTAATTTACTCTCACAATGTCAATCTAGAGGTTTATAAGGAAACACATATTAAAGTCTGTAAGTATTTACATCATATTTTTTAAAAAAAAAAAAAAAAAAAAAAAAAAAAAAAAAAAAAAAACTACACGTGGGAGGTTGGAAAACTTCCTAGAAGAAGTAAGTGTGTGAAGAATGAGTAAAATGTGTTAATGAGAAGTTGAGTAAAAAATAACGTGGAGATAATTTTTTAAAGAGAAAAAAAACTAATCTTATTTAAATAATTAAAAACAAAAAGAGACGTGGACGGTAAGAAAAATTTGGTGCGTTTTGAAGTGAGAGAAAGAAAAAAGACTGTGTGCGTGTGTGCAGAAGAGACGTGAGAGGAAGGAAAAAAAAACTTTTCTTTGCGTGCGTTTTGAAGTGACGGGACGGTAAGAAAAATTTGGTGCAGAGAAAGTGTACCTGTTAGGAGCTGTGTGTAGAGAGAATCATTAAAAAAGAAGGTAGAAAAATTTGTCATTTACTCATCTATTTTAATTTTACTATGATATTTTGTCTACACGATTTTTTGTTTTTCTCGAACCTTTTTCTATACTAAAGTATCATTTTAAGACAAGAAGTATTTATGTTTAAGATATACGGGTTATAAATTTTTGAAATCAGTTAAAAAATTATGAGCTTGTAAGTTTTAGAACCTCTAAAAAATTAAATAAAATTGTAAATTTTTTAACTCTATAAGAGTATGGGGTTGCAAATTTTAAAATCTCTAAAAAATTAAATAGAGTTGTAAATTTTAGAACTCTACAAAATTATGAATTTGTAAAATTTAAAACCTCCAAAAATCAAATAGAGTTGCAAATTTTAGAACTCTACAAAATTATGGGGTTACAAAATTTAGAACCTCTAAGAAATCAAATAGAGTTGCAAATTTTTAAACAATACAAAATTATGGGGTTGTAAAATTTAAAACTTTTATATATACATATGAATCTGACTATAATAGTGTAGTTCAAAAAATTATAACAATTTTGAGTCTGACTTATAGGTGCAGCCCGAAGCAAAAATTAGGGACCACTTACGTGAGGGTCTTTTAAAAAAAAATCAGTCAAAGAATTGAAACAAAAAAAATAATAAAAAGGCTAAATAAAAATTACCTTCAACAACGTGCAAAAAACTATCTATTTTTTTTAAAAGCAACCAGTTTCTCTAAATTAGAAAATGGCTTGGCGATGAAAATAAAATTATCAGACGAAATTGATGATTCGGCAAAAAGAAAGGAGAGCAGACTGATTACTGATAACTCTGCACGCAGATCAAAATATAATGACAATTAAAGTTCTTCTACATTTCCGTACACACATATACATATATCTATATATATATATATCAAAAAGTTGCTAATTTGCTTCTAGATGATGTGATGTTACGTTCGCAATAAATTCATAATATTAAGGCCGGTTTAGTTTGCTGATTCAAGTTTTTAATTCGAGTTGAGATGTGACTATATGTGAAGCTTTATACTGTAGTAAAAAAAAAATAGATGTGACTGTTTCTAAGAGCTTTTTACTGTAGCAAAACTCAAATTTTAAACACGAATCGATGAAGTGAACGGGGCCTAAATACCACAAAATTTAAAGTGTACAAATTAGGTCTCTCTATGGTTCTTTAATTTAAAAGATGAGCCTATTGTCTCATAAAACTATATGGTGATTAAATACAATTTTTAAATATCAAATTCAAATAAAAAATATCTCAACACCAAATTAAAAAAAAAAGGATCCTTTTAATTCCTCATAAGGTCATATACCGGGGAGTTATCTAAATACAACTTTCAAATCCGAATTCTAAAGTAAAATTCCAAATTGAATTTTAAAATATCTTTGAATTCCTTCTATGGTCATATATCGGGAAATTCTCCAAAATCCAAATTCATAATTAAGAACTACGATTGACTTGATTCCCTATGGGATACGTAGGCAACCTAAAAATTTAGGTGCAATTCAATCTTAAAAATCCTCATAAAGGACAAAGTCAAAACAAAACTAAATCAAACTTCAAAGTGCGTAAATTCCTCATAAGGTCATACACCGAGGAATTATCCAAAATTTTCAAACCTAAAATTCGAACTACAAGTGGCTTGATCCCTTAACGGGGTATGTAGGCAACTCGATAAAATTCACTGAGTTCAGCTGCAATTTTAAATCAACCCAAATTTCCCAAATTCACAGAAAATAGAATTTACTGTTTTAATTGGAATCAAAAGGTTTTCCCTTACACCCAGGGATTGTAATTAAGAGGTTATTCTTATAATCTTAAATGGGTCGAACTAAAACTAATAAACTCCTATATTAATTAAAACCTAGTATAGGTGAAATTATGTTGTGCGTGAAATATTAAATATTTTCACTCAACATAGTTTTTGGCACGCCCGGTGGGACCCGTTCTCCTTTTCATCTCCGGTTATAATGGTAATATTTAATTATAATAATCGTTGAAATGTAACCATTTGTGTCATTTTATTTTGCAGTAATGGCACAACAAGTTACTGTGTACTTCCATCAACTCCCATCCGTTAGGATTGCTAGGGAGCAGAAGAAGGTGGGGTTTAAGAAGACCTTCACGATCACTGGGGCACCTGTTGTTGCAATAGTTCCAAAAGTTTTTGAGGTTACCAAAGCGAAGCAATCCTCGAAGGCTCTTTGCGGTAAGGCTGCCAAAGGATTGAAGAAGAGACAAGCAAGATCTGCTAAAAGAAAGTTTAAGCAGGTTGTGAAGACCGTAGCTGTTCTCCTTCCAAGATCGCTAAGAATGCGAAGGTCAAAACAGTCAAGACTGTCAAGACTCGTCTTGCAGAAGCCGTTAAGATCACGAATCAACGACTAGTTCAAATTATGGTTGGTTCGATCCCCATTGACATCGGTACAGTAGAATCTGTTATGATGACCAGTGCTGAAGAGATATCTACTCTAGCTTCTCTGATAACAAAAGAGGTGGACAGCTTCACTACATCACCACATGTTTCAAAGACTCCCGAAAAGAGTGTACAAAAACGGAAAGTGAAGGCAATAGTCAGTGACAAAAATCAAATGGGCTTGGTCACTCAACTTGGAGAAAAATTAGTGAAGAAAGTTAGAAGTGGTGGACTGAGAATGCCACGAGTGAATCTTAGGCCATTATTCAACAATGAAAACCAAGAGCGAGATGACGAAGGGTTGACCATTATGACCAGGAATTGTCCAACGATGGAGCTTACTGTCAACAATGAAGTGGAGAGAAATGCATTGATACCATATAAGGGACCAATCACACGATCAAAGGCACGTTGTACGCATGATTCTTCTGGTCCTCAAACGATTAGAGATACACCTCTAATAGGCCAAATGGAAGTGTCAACTGTTGATGACGATATAGAATTAAGAAATATGCCAGTTTTAGTTACTGGAACGACAAGCATGGAAGAGCAAGGTGAGCAAATCTGTGAATTGAGAAGGATGCTTGCCGAGAAGGAGGCTGAAGTTGCGAGACTCTTTGTACATTTGCAAGAAAATGTGGGTTTGGGTCAAGCATCTGGACTAGGACAAACATCTGCATCCCCAATACCCCAACCAGGCTTGAGAACTGAGACAAGACATCCGGCGGATCCGATACCACAACCAGACTTGAGGATGTTGATTATGGATGGAATACGAGAATATCAAGCTACTATATGTATGCCAGTGTTAGGGTACCGAAAGCCTTACCCGGCACATTATGATCAAATTGCTTTCCCTCGATATTATGTAAGGCCAAATTTTGAAAAATTCGATGGGATAAATGGGTCTCCACATGAACATATGGCATACTATACCTCGGCATGCGGTGAGACTGCTCAATCAGACGCACTATTGATTAGACAGTTTATGCAATCTCTAAAAGAAGCAGCATTCACGTGGTACACACTTCTGAGGAATATGAGGTCCTCAAAGACAAGCTTTATGAAAGTGGGGCATGGGCATGCGTTGCTAAAATCAAGAGCAAAATCCATGATCTCAACCTCGACTTTTTATACAAACATCAAGGAAGAAATGGCTAATGAGGTAGATGTCCAACGTGATATAGTCCCCACTAAACCCTGAACCCTGAACCCTGAACCCTGAGCCCTGAACCCTGAACCCTGATCCCTGAGCCCTTAGCCCTAAACCCTGAGCCCTGAGCCCTGAGCCCTGAACCCTGAACCGTGAACCGTGAACCGTGAACCGTGAACCCTGAACCCTGAACCCTGAACCCTGAACCTTGAACCCTGAACCCTGAACCGTGAGCCGTGAACCCCGAAACCCGAACCCCAAACCCAGAACCCCGAACCCCGAACCCCGAACCCCGAACACCGAACCCCGAGCCCTGAGCCCCGAGCTGTAGGATCTAGTTGTGATTTTTAATGAAAAATCATTTGAACAACAACAAACTTGTAGGCGGAATATCAAAAATTTTAACATATCCATTTAATTCCAAATTAAATGTAAACCACAACGAGAGATACATGCATGATATATGTTTATAGACAAAGGAATAAAATGACAATCATACCTTTGTGACGATTGAATCAAAAATTACCGCAAGGATCTTGTCTCACTATCTCACGTTCCGAGATGGAGAATTACCGTGAAACAAGATCGTTGATCTATCGATACGATCACACCAAAAACCACTCGTTGATTCAAGACTATGACTCTAAGGGTGCGTTTGGTTACAGTGACGGAATGGTAATGGGAATGGTAATGGGAATGGTAATGGGGATGAAATTGGAATGCGCTGGAATCATAAACTGATTCCATTGTTTGATTGGAGTTATGGAATCAACACCTGAATGAGGATTATGCTGTTTGGTTGATAATGGAATGGAATTGAAAAAATTGTATTTTGACAAAAATACCCTTGATTAATAATCCTAAATAATTTAATATTTTAATTAATTAAAATAGTAAAAACATAATTTAATTATTGAAAAAAACTTTTTATTTGAAAGATAGTAATTTAAAAACTATATTTTAATTGTAAAAAAAATAATATTTGATATTTTTATGTAATAATAAATTATCACAAGCTTAAATATGATAACTTTTGACATCTACCATTATAGGCTCTGTGAAAAATATAATTTTAACCCCTGTCAATACAATTTTTATGCAATAAAACCCCAAACCCCAAACCCCAAACCCCAAAACCGAAACCCCAGACCCTAAGCCCCAGACTCTAAACCTAGACCCTAAACCCCAGACCCTATCCCCATACCATAAAGCCTAAACCCCGACCGCAAACCCCAAACCCCAAACCCCAAACCCCAAACCCTAAACCCTAAACCCCAAACCTTAAACCCCAAACCCAGAACCACGAACCCCGAACCCCGAACCCTGAAGCCTGAACCCAGAACATTAACCCCGAACACCGAACCCCGATCACCGAACCCTGAGCCCCGAGCCCTGAGCCCTGAGCCCTAAGCTCTGAGCACTGAACCCTGAACCCTGAACCATGAAACGTAAACCCCAAACCCCAAACCCTAAACCCAGAACCCTGAACCCGGAACCCAGAACCCTGAACCCTGAACCGTGAACCGTAAACGCCAAACCCCAAACCCTAAACCCTGAGACATTAGCCCTGAACCCTGAACCCTGCACCCTGAACCTTGAACCGTGAACCATGAACCCCGAACCCCAAACCCCGAATCCTGAATCCTGAATACCGAACCCTGAACCCCGAACACTGAACACTGAACACCGAACACTGAACACTGAACCCCGAACCCCGAGCCCTGAGCCCTGCGCCCTTAACCTTGAACCCAGAACCCTGAACCGTGAACTGTAAACCCCAAACCCTAAACCCCAAACCCCAAACCCCAAACCCTAAACCCCAAACCCTAAACCCTGAACCCTTAACCCTTAACCCTGAACCCTGAACCCTAAACCCTGAGCCCAGAGCCCTGAACCCTGAGCCCTGAGCCTTGAGGCCTGAGCCCTGAGCCCTGAACCCTGAACCATGAACCCCAAACCCCTAACCCCAAACCCCAAACCCCAAATCCCAAATCCCAACCCTAAACCTCGAACCCTAAACCCCAGCCCCTAAACCCCATAACCTAAAGCCCAGACCCTAAACCCTAAACCATAAACCCTAGACCCTAAACCCTAAAGCCGAAACCCCAAACCCCAACCCTAAACCCCAAACCCTAAACCTTAAACCCTAAACCCTAAACCCCAAACCCTAAACCCAAAACCCCGAACCCCGAACACCGAACCTGGACACGGACCCCGAACCCCGAACCCCGAACACCGAACCCCGAACAACGAACCCCAAACCCTGAGCCCCGAGCCACGAGCCCTGAGCCCTGAACCCTAAACCTGGAACCCTGAACCCTGAACCCTGAACCGTGAACCGTAAACCCCAAACTGTAAACCCCTAACCCTAAACCCTGAACCCGGAACCCTGAACCCTGAACCCTGAGCCCTGAGCCCTGAGCTCTGAGCCCTGAGCCCTGAGCCCTGAGTGCTGAACCCTAAACGCTAACCCCTAAACACTAAACCCTAAACCCCAAACTACAAACCCCAAACCCCAAACCCTAAACCCTAAACCCTAAACCCTAGACCCTAAATCCTAGACCCTAAATACTACACGCTAAACCCTAGACCCTAAACCCTAAACCCTAAACCCCAAACCCCAAACCCCAAGCCCAAAACCCAAAACCCTAAACC
This sequence comes from Morus notabilis, assembly GCF_000414095.1. Classification (NCBI taxonomy): domain Eukaryota; kingdom Viridiplantae; phylum Streptophyta; class Magnoliopsida; order Rosales; family Moraceae; genus Morus; species Morus notabilis. The sequence goes on along the minus strand of NW_010366288.1, from coordinate 2,116 downwards.
CAAACCCCAAACCCCAAACCCCAAACCCCAAACCCAAACCCTGAACCCTGAACCCCAAACCCTAAACCCAAACCCTGAACCCTAAGCCCTAAACCCCATACCCCAAACTGCAGGATCTAGTTGTGATTTTTAATGAAAAATCATTTGAACAACAACAAACTTGTAGGCAGAATTTCAAAAATTTTAACATATCCATTTAATTCCAAACTAAATGTAAACCACAACGAGAGATACATGCATGGTATATGTTTATAGACAAAGGAATAAAATGACAATCATACCTTTGTGACGATTGAATAAAAAATGACCGCAAGGATCTTGTCTCACTATCTCACGTTCCGAGATGGAGAATTACCGTGAAACA
>NW_010366288.1:0-844 GCF_000414095.1 Morus notabilis | reverse complement strand
AGGATTGAGATAATTATACAAATATACTTAAGTTGTGGACAATTAGGTTTAGAGTTCTGTAAACGGTTTTTACTCTAACCTAATCAGTCACATGGTCTATTCAACATGTTGTGAACATGTCTAGATCAACCACAGAGTCCAACTCCCATGCCCCGAGACCAGCATCATATGGTTCGATCTAACAGTCATAATCGGATTCGATTGCCCAATCGATCCTAAGACTGCGAATATCTATTTTAAACTATATCAGAAGAGTTTGTCCGGCAGGGTTTCCCTGACTCTTCTTTCGTTGATAACAGTCTATGGACTAAGCAATATCACTAACACTCTTGAATAAGTATCAAAACATAACTTTATTTTATTTTATAAAATTAGCAAAACAATAATGTCTGACATTTGTCATTTCACAAATAACAAATTACATCCTACTTTATGGACACATTTCCAACAAACTCCCACTTGAAGTTGAGGCAAAGTTTTAAGTCATTGTGAAGACATGAAAAGGCGTAACAATTAAGAATAAAAACGCAACTTAAGAATTATTTAGTTCCCTGATTTAAATATTTAATTTGAGTGTAGATTTAATTTAAGTGTAGATTTAATTTTATATGAAAATTTTTTATTGTAATAAAAAAATTAAATATGAATGTTTTTAAGAATTTTTTATTATAATAATAGGCTCCTTAGAGTTTGCTACAGCCCCACTGTTATCGCAATACAGTACCATGGGCCTATCAGCTTCCGGAACAATTTCTAGTGATACAAGGAACTTCTTAAGCCATACGGCCTTTTTTGTAGCTTCACAAGCTGCCGCATATTCGGCCTCCATGGTGGAGTCAGCTAT
>NW_010366287.1:593185-608673 GCF_000414095.1 Morus notabilis | reverse complement strand
TTTAAAAAATTTTTTTTTTTTTTTTTTTTTTTTTTTTTTTTTTTTTCTCAATTTGAAGTTAAAAACGCATTACTTTTTGGTTACATTGCACAGATCCTCCACTCTCTAGATTTGTCCCATTCTATAAAGGCCTCTTGGGACAACTTGTAAATCTATTTTTTTTTTATAAGCCTAGAGGGGCCCCTTGGCTTTCGCCATTTACACTGCAAATCATCACCAAGGACAGATAATAGTGGTCACCCCACGTGAAAACAAAGACATGACAAAGCACAATCAGATCCTCATAATCCAATCCACATGCAAAAACTTGATACCCCATCAATCATTCTCCAACCAACCAAAACAAACGAGAAAAAAAAAAACAAAAAAAAGGGCAAAAGACCCAAAATCTCAAAAGCATAAGACATCAAACTCATGCCTAAAACAGGCAGACAAATGACTCCCACAGAAGTCTACACCTCACTCTCTTTTCTCTACACTCAAAGCCTCACATGGCCAAGCTTTGAGGTCGCTTTACCGCTCAAGTAATGTATTTATGCAAGTCTAGATGCATCTTACTTCTAGAAGCTACCAGGGGCAGTTCAGCGGTTAGCATGCCTTTCTTTTTTCTCCTCTTAAATGAAATTTGAGTGTAAAGTTCGATACTCCATGCCGCATTATAAGTCCCTGTCTAGTCAATAGATTGCGCGGCATTGAGCATGTAGTCTGGTGGGAGTGAAATTGAATTTCAACTTTTGAATAGAATTGAGTCATTGGATGGGCCCTTGGAAAATTTTACTATAGACGAAAGAAATGAGAGTCAGAATGGTACCAATGGTTCCTCTTTTTTCCGTTGATGTACGGTCTCACAGAGAGGAACAACAAGCCTTTCTAAAGAATTGCAATAAATGGGGTAAGCCATTTATAACTTCAAATTGAGATCCACATTTTCATCTGTTCCACCATTGGAATCATTGAATTGTATTGAAGTTGATTCACAATTTTGTTTCTTTGCTGGTGGGAAGAAGCTGTGGAAAGGCAGTTGTTCACTTGGCCTACTTAGCCCAGGTTGTAAAATTGGCTCACCAACAATTCCCTACAAAATGTATGAGGAAAGAGAGCAAATGAAAGAGCAAGAGTGAGACTAATTCCTATAAGAAAGGCAAAACACAAAAATTAGTGAACAGGGTATTTGTTGCTTAATCTCACTTCATAAGGGTTCGTCTCGAAATCCGGTATTTTGTAGTTGTGGAAGGCTTGACTAGAGAAAGTAAGATTGAACTTTGAGGTTAAAGATGTGGCAGCAGTAATTGCTGGAAGGGATAATGTGAGAAGATTTTCATTCCAAGCACTGTTTTCTTTGATGCCATTCTCTGAGTTGGGCTCTTGAATGGAAGCTGAATATGAAGGGGAAGCTGAATATGAAGGAGGAGCTTCTCTGCTAATAAAGGAAACCTTGTGAACAAATAACAACATGTAACAACACAACAAGAAAAAAGAGCCAAAATTGAGGACAACAATAAGCTAACCTCAACTTTGGGTTAAAGGTGCTTCCATCCCCACATGAAGTTGATCCATCTGCTCTTGGTTGAGCAGAAAAAGTTGGGAACTTTAGGTTGAAAGAAGGCCCTGGAGGATGATCTAGAAAGGCATGTAGCCTCTTTTTGCCAGCCATCTAAGCCACATTTTAACCCAAATATCCAATTAGAAAAAGGGAAAAAAGAAAACCAACAAAAAACAATGATGTTGAATCCCATGTTAAATGTGCATATAAAAAAATCACGGAATGTTGAATTAAGCTTTGTTTCAATGCACCTCCAAAAATTGCATTACCAATTTCTCTTGTTCCATCCTTGACCAAAGGCCCAAAATTATTGGAAAGTTTGAATAATGTGATTTGAAATTTTGGTTCGGGGGTGTTTGGTTCAAACCACTTGAACCTGTTTACCGAATGGGTTCTGTATATTTTGCACCTTACAACTCTAAAATGATTTGAATGCCATCCCAAAAGCAATTGTTTAAAAATATGTTCAGATTAGCAAGAAAGATAAAAAAAAACACAATGAATTAGAAGGAAATAGAACAATGCAAAACCAATTTACCTGTTCTTCCTCCGGCCATATAAGAGCATTGTTGCCATAGTAGCTTTGGTTTGAAGGGGGCTCCATTTGAATGCTTAATGCAGGTGGTAATAAAGCTGGTGTTTGGACATTCACCTACAAGTTTCACAAAGCAAATTTCTTCAGTTACTTTTGGACACAACTAGAACATAAAAGGAGAAAAACCCCCCAAGAAAAAAGAATAGACCAAAGAAATCTAAACATACACAAACAAATCTAAAAGTTTCACAAACCATAATATTTCTTCCTCAAACATGTCAAAGAAGAACACAAATTAAAAAAAAAGGGAAACATAGAGGAATGCCCTTTTAGAATATAGACGCATTAAAGATTTACACAATTTTTTAAACAATACAAGATTTTCATCCTCACTTTCTTCCATTACATATCAACTTCAAAAAGACAGAATTCCAAGAGAATGATACAGAATTCTAAGAGAATGACACAAAGCTAAAGAAATCGAGTACAGAATTCCAAGAGAATGAAACAAAACTACAGAAACCGATTACACACACGCAAATCTCTTACCATTGAAGGAGAAATTTGGTCAAATTGTTGTGTCCTCTGCAGCAAGCCACTATGATGCCTAATGGGGTTAGGCTCACGAGGCAAATTCATGTTAAGTGCCAATCCCGGATTAAACTTGGGAGAATTCTCTCCTTTGTCAACATAATACTCACAAGAATTCCACACTTTAGGAACCTTGGAATTCCCCGGAATCTCACACGCATTATGATATGCAAAGTTAGCCAATTGATGATGATGATAATAATCATCATCATAGCTTGGCCTTTTCACACCAACATTGTGGGCAGACACAGAAGGAAATGGGACCGAATCGACACCGAAATTACGGTAATTCGGAAGCGAAAGAGAAGGAGAGGACGAGGACGAAAACGATGACGATGACAATGCAATTACTTTCTTTTGCTGCTCTTCAAGCCTGATCTTCTCAAGCTGTGCCACACCAAGTCCTCTCTGTGGAACTTTCTTCTCTTTTTGCTTCTTGGATGAAGAAGATGATGAAGAATTACTCCCAATGCACTTATGAGTTTGGTCTTCTTGGGCCATTCTTCCAATCTTCCATGTAATCATGCAAATGGGATTTTGATCAAATAATCCTGGACAAAATTGGGAATGTCAAAGATTATGTTTTCTGCATTTCTACTAAGATTTTTTTTTTCTTCTCAACAAGACTAAGAATCTAAGATTAAGGTATAAAAAAATTGGAGGGACAATGGCAGATTTTTTTTTATATATAAAAAAAAAGAGAGAATGAAAGATCTCGATTTGAGATCGAATCTTGGTGCAAAATCTAGAGCAATATTTTAAACTACAAAAGGTTTGCCAACTTTTTTAGCAAGAATTGAAGAGGGATAGAGGGAGAGACAGAGAGGGGGGTAATAGGTGAGAGAAGAGACTTCGGATTTTTCTCAAAAACCCAATTGTTTGCTTGTCTGAGAGCCACAGAAAAAGAAAATTCAAAAGGATGCAAATCTTGAGCTGTGCATCACTGTGAATAACATTAAACTAATATATAAATTGTTATGAATACTAGTTGTTCGTTCAGTTAAAGTTATTATGCATCATGTTAAAATTTTATTGAATAAATAGTAAAGTATTATATAAATAATAATTATAAATAGTACTAAATTTTTTTTTATAAATAGAGTTTTAAAGTTCTTCATTTTACATATTTTCATCAGATTAATGAAAGTTTCTCTCTCTAAAGTTTTTCTTATAGTTTTACATTTTTTTAGTTTTCATAACACGCTATCCGCATGAACGTTTTATTCCTACTGCGATTGTCTACATTCATTAATTCAAAGAAAGAAGGATCTGATCAAATTACAAGCATCTACCTTAAAGTAAAAAAAAAAATAGGTCCTAGTCTTAGTCGTACTACAAGTGAAATGTATATAAATATACTTTATTATTTTATATTCATACAAAGGAGGGCTATCACACCAACGTATTGTGATTTTTATAATTTAAAAGTTATACACTTTTCGAAAGGTTTACCGAGTAATTTGGCATGTTTGTATTCTCATAAATGGACGACTATGACACATGCCGGTAATAATTTGTCATAACACTTTCTCCATGCATATTGCTATTTTCATCTGTTTATTTTTCTACATCATTTGAGGTATACAATTGTAATTTTTCTTCCACTTCTAACAGTAATATAATTGATTCTTACACACTATTAACGACTATATAACAACTATAAACGGCTAGTTTTTTTTACTGTATAAAATGTGAGTTTTCTTAACCTATACAATTCACTTCTCATCTTCTCTTCCCCCTTCTTAATATTTCTATCTTTCACTTCACATCTTTTCTTCATTGTTCTTAATATAATCTTCATGATACGACGAATATGATGATGATGTTTGTTATTTTAGTAGTCATTTTTTATATTTTTGCTCTTTTGATTGGCGATTATTCTCAACACGATTTTCAGTTTTTCCTTACAAAACTCATATTTGTAATATTTCCTCTTTTATTTATTGCTATTATGATTAACATGTACTTTTAATTGTAATATCTATTGTAATAATAATACAATGATTCTTATTATATCGATGTTCTATTATAGTTTTCACCATGTCAAATCTTGTCAAACTTAAGTTCGCTGCACTCGACATCACGAGAAAGAATTATATGTCTTGGATCATAGATGTAGAAATGCATATAGAGTCAATCGATATAACTGATACCATTAAAGAAAATAATAACAAGTCGCCACAAGAAAATGTGAAAGCAATAATTTTCCTTCGTAAACATCTTGATGAAGGCTTGAAATATGAATATCTCACAGTTAAAGATCTACTTGTCCTTTGAAAAAGTATGAAAGAGAGATACGACCACCAGAATGAAGTCGTACTTCCTGCCACTCGTGATGAGTGGAATAATTTACGTTTCCAAGATTTTAATAAAGTCAACGACTACAGCTCTGTCATGTTTAGAATTGCTTTGCAACTGAAATTTTGTGGAGTAAATATCACAGATGGTGAAATGCTAGAGAAAACCTACTCTATTTTTCATGCATCTCACATTACCTTGCAACGACAATACCGTTTGTGCGGTTATAAGAAAATTTTAAGCTAATCTTAGCTATTCTTGTGGCAGAGAAAAATAATGAATTGTTGATTAGAAATCATCAGTCTCGTCCTACTAGTTTAGCAGCATTTCCAAAAGCAATGCTGCATTCTCTAAAAATCTGAGACGAGGGCAAAATCGTAGTCGTGGACATGGTTGCGGTCGAGGCTGTGGTCGAGGACGTGGTAGAAATGGTTATTACAACCCTTCACAAATGACGTGATCTAGAAGAAGCATAATGACAAAAGAAAAGATGTTGATGCAAGTTGTTCCCAGAATCCTAAAAATTATTGTTATAGATGCGGTAATAAAGGACATTGGTCTAATTTGTCGAACACCGGAACATCTTTGTAAACTTTATAAGGCATCCTTGAAGGAGAAAGAAAAGGAAGTAAATTTTAATGAACACTACGATCCTATAAATGATTCAACCCATTTTGATGTCTCAAACTTCACAGATGACTTTACAGATAAGACTATTAGCGATAACTAGGTAGATATATTATGCTCTTATGTATTTGTGTTGCATTTTATTTTTGTATTAGATCTGTTCTATGTATGTTGTACTTCTTTACATAAAATCCTATGTTATGTATTTTTTTGAAATTCATGAAATTTTTATATTATTATTATAATTATTTTTGTGTGAAGCTTAATATGGATGGAGCTAAGTTCAAGGTAAATACCGAAGATATCTGTATTCATGATAATAGTACAACGCACATTATCCTAAAATTTAAAAAATACTTCACTAATTTAAAACGAGTAAAGACAATAATCAATATAATATCAGGTCTTGTAAATCTGGTTGAGGGGACTAGTAGAGCAAGTTTTGTATTACCAAATGGTGCCAAGTTTTCCATAAATAATGCTCTATTTTAACCATAGTCCAAAAGAAATTTTTTGAGTTTTAAAGACGTATATCTTCATGGATATGATACACAATCTGAAACTGAAGGGAATGAGAAATATATGTATTTAACTACTAACGTATCAAGAAAGAAGTATATATTAGAAAAACATCCAAAACACTCTTCAAGATTATATTACACATATATAAATGTTATAGAGTCACACATAGTAGTTAAAGAAGATTCTCAAATATTAACCCTATGGCATGACCGTTTGGGTAATCTTGGTTCAATAATGATGCGAAGAATCATGAAACGTTGACAGGGACATTCATTAACAGGCCAACAGATCTTTCTATTAGCTAAAATAGGATAATACAAAGAAGACCAAAACTATAGGGAAATGAAAACCGTAATAGTACAATGCAAATTCAACCTTTCTACCAAACTCGGAATTGTATGAATGTCGAGGCACGTGAACCACGTTTTCCTTAAAACAGATTCGTCCCATCCGGTGAGTGCTTGAGGCAACGTAGGATGTCCGTCTCCCAGGATACAACGACAACGACGGTAGCTCGATGTACTATCAGAATCGTCCAGTGAACTAGAACTCGTACCTTCCCTCTATCACCAAACCGAACTACAAGAAGATAAAGAAACTAGAAGAAGAAGAAGAAGAACTCGTGGGAGAAGAGCATAATTTATTTCTGTGCAAGTATCCTTCTCCTTCATGTGAAGATGCCTTATATAGGCTCTGGAAAAAAGGTTATGAATCCAGGAATTAAAGGCCTTAATCTTAATTTTAATTGTGCATAAAACATTTCCTGAACACGGCCACAATACACATCCAGATTCAAGGAAAAACTAATTCAATAACCAGCCTTAATCATCATAATTAATCTAAGCCATTAAGCCTTCTTTAATCTCCATTAAGCACAACATATGCAAAGGCCAAACGGCTGGAAGCTGGAAGGACTTGTCTGCAGCAAAAATAAAAATTGTAAAAGTAAGCTCGCACGGAGCGGGTTTTCTGGTTCGACATTCGTGTCCGTAGGTCGCGGGCGCACACATTAGGCCCCAACCCGCCGGGATCGTGATTTGCACCCCCCCTGCGCGTGAGAGAGCCTCTCTGGTATACATGCTTACCTAGGCTTCAAAGTGCAATCACTTATAAACACCACATTGGCTTCACTCCTAGCCAATGTGGGATTTTTGTAATTTTTCTTCTACATTTACCATTCCAAGTACCACACTTAGACCATCAATTTCTCATTCACCCAAAAACCATGTTGAGTGTTTGAATACTCAATTTCGATCTCCTCGCGACGGAGAACGCAAATCCATCGAGACCCGTCCCAAAAACCTATTGGGCCCCATCCGAATATGGGCCTCAAAATGGGCTTTTAAAATGGCTTAACAAGCCATTTTTTTCAACAATCCCCCACATGAATGAAAATTGACCAACGACAAGAAAACACAGACTCGACACGGTGATAGAGTTCTGCGGTCGATGCTTGCAAAGGATAGGTAGGCATTACCCTTTGAACCTTCCCTTCCCTTGTGAGAATACATAAACTTTACTGGCTGACCAGTAGACAAGATGTCCTTGAACTGTTCTACCTTCATGTAAACGTTAATATATCTCACACAGACATCTTCCTGACACAGTTCTGTTCTCATGGTTATGTTCATTTTGACCATGAACATCTACCTGGTTCTGCAAGAGTTTCTAAAGAATTGGGCCCTCACAATTCTCATTTGAAGCGGCCCCACTTCTCTCTCACATAGGTGATTTCTTATAGAAGAGTAACCCGTATTACTCCGCTCGGATTCCTGACGTATCCAACGCATGAGAATCATTAAAAACTAATGTTTAACCTTTTCTCGTACGGGTTTCACTGTTATCATCATAGGAATAGGCTAGGGTTACCCCCACAGTGAACTCAACCGGTCTAGACAATTTAGTTGTCCAATTGAACCAAGATCTTGGGATCTCCAGTCAGCTAGGTTGGGTTTCCATTGCTTTGACCTATTTTTCCATGGGCTTCAATCCCATTCCTCTAGATGTTTGATTCAGTCCTTTGGTCAGCGGATCCGCAATATTATCTTTCGACCTTATATAGTCAACGACTATGACTCCCGTTGAGATCAATTATCTAATGGTATTATGTCGACGATGTATATGTCTAGACTTACCATTATACATTGTATTGTGTGCTCTACCAATAGTTGATTGGCTATCGCTGTGTATGCAAATTGCAGGTACAGGCTTTGGCCAATCCGGAATGTCCTCTAAGAAATGTCTAAGACATTCAGCTTCTTCGCCACATTTATCCAATGCGACAAACTCGGCTTCCATCGTGGATCTGGTTATTACCGTTTGCTTAGAGGATTATCCAATGTCCTCCAAGAGACATATCCACTGGTAGCCTTAGAGTCCTGTGTATCGGATATCCAACTCACGTCAGAGTATCCTTTTAAAACACCAGGCTCTCTTGTGTAATGCAATCCATATTCATGAGTATATCTCAAGTACCTCAGTACTCTTACAATTGCTTTCTAGTGGTCATCTCCTGGGTTACTCGTGAATCTGCTCAATCTACTTACAGTGAAGGCAATATCTTGTCTTGTACAGCTCATTAAGTACATAAGACTGCCAATCACTCTAGCATACTCCACCTGGGATATGCTTTCTCCTCTATTTTTGGATAGATGTTGACTTATATCAATAGGAGTTCTGGCTATACCAAAATCATCCTTGTTAAACTTGTCAAGTATCTTATCCACGTAATGTGACTGAGTCAATATGAGACCATCATGCACCATTTTGATTTTGATCCCCAAGACCACATTAGCCGGTCCTATATCTTTCATGTCAAACCTTGAGTTCAACATGTGTTTAGTCGATCTGACTATCCGATCAATACTACCTACAATTATTATGTCATCTACATACAGACAAAGAATGACATAACCATCGTCTGTATTCTTGACATAAACACATTTGTCACACTCGTTGATTTTGAATCCATTTGACAACATAACATCGTCAAATTTCTTATGCCATTGTTTTGGTGCCTGTTTTAGTCCGTACAACGACTTCACCAATTTACAGACTTTCTTCTCTTGTCCTGGAGCTACACAACCCTCAGGTTATTCCATGTAGATTTCTTCTTCCAGATCTCCATTTAGAAAGGCTGTCTTTACATCCATTTGATGAACTTCAAGATTCCGCAATGCATCAATCGTTAATATCATCCTTATAGATGTTATTCTCATCACAGGAGAATACGTGTCAAAGTAATCAAGGCCTTCTCGTTGTCTATAACCTTTTATTACTAGTCTGGCCTTATACTTGTCAATCGTTCCATCTGTCTTCATTTTTCGTTTAAAAATTCATTTAGAACCTAGTAGTTTATTTCCTGGTGGAAGGTCTACTAGTTCCTAAGTATGATTTTGTAAGATGAAATCAATCTCACTCTTTATGGCTTCTTTCCATAAAGGACCCTCAGTTGAGCTCACAGCTTCTTTATATGTTTGAGGTTCAGCCTCTAGCATATAAGTTAGAAAATCCGGTCCGAAAGACTTTTCTATCCTTGCCCTCTTTCTTCCTCTAGGCTCTACCTCCGTTTCAATATTTTCATCATTTCCAGAATTTTGACTACAATCTTCTATGATAGTCTCAAAAGTTCATTTTGATGAACTTGGCTCATCTTCCTTAGTCTTACATGGAAATACATGTTCAAAGAACGATGCATTCCTAGACTCTATTATCGTGTTCTTGTGTATGTCAGGGTTTTTAGACTCGTGCACAAGGAACCGATATGCAGTACTGTTATGAGCATACCCAATGAAGACACAATCAACCGTTTTCGGACCTATCTTCATCTTCTTTGGTGTTGGTGCCATTACCTTGGCCAAACACCCCCACACATTCAAGTATTTGTGGGAAGGCTTCCTTCATTTCCACAATTCATAGGGGGTTTTATCGACTTTCTTACGCGAAACCTTATTTAAAAGGTAATTAGCCAATAAAATGGCTTCCCCCCCACATGTTCTGTGGCAACCCAGAACTTATTAACATTGCATTCATCATATCCTTTAAGGTACGATTTTTCCGTTCAGTAATGCCATTCGATTGGGGAGAATATAAAGGTGTGACTTCTTAAATAATTCCATGTTGTGCACAAAGCGCACTAAATGGTTCAACATATTCACCACCTCAGTCACTTCTTACCATCTTAATCTTTTTATTAAGTTGGTTTTCAACTTCTTGCTTATAGAGAGTAAATTTCTCTGCAGCTTCATCTTTGCTTTTCAGTAAATATACATAGCAATACTTTGTGCTATCATCAATGAAAGTGATAAAATACTTATTACCACCTCTAGTTTGAACAAACTTTAAGTCACAAACATCATTATGTATTAAATCAAGTGGCTCACTATTCATTTCTATTGTTTGGAATGATGACCTTGTTAGTTTTGCCTCTACACAAATTTCACATTTATGTTTGAAATCGATATGAAATGTGGGAATGTGATCCAAGTTAATTAATCTACGCAAAGTATCATAATTAACATGTCCTAGTCTACCATGCCATAAGTTAGAAGACTCAAGCATATAAACGGAAGACTCTTTCTTTTTATTCGTCTTCTTGGGTTTTACAGCTATGGCATTCATTTTTCACATACCACTTTTTACATAACCCCTTCCCACATACATTCCCATTTTGGACAAAACTATCTTATCGGCTTCAAACACCATCCTGAAGCCATGCATGCTCAGTATTGTCCCGGATATGAGATTCTTCCAGATGTCGGGCATATAACGCACGTTGTAGAGCTTCACTTCCTTGCCCGAGGTCATCTTCAAGAACACCGTTCCTTGGCCCTTGATCACAGAAGTTACAGAATTGCCCATGAAAAGCTTCTCTCCAGTTTCCAACGGAACTAGATCAGCAAACTCGGCCCGGTCACAGCAAATGTGTCTTGTAGCCCCAGTATCGAGCCACCACTCATTTGAATTGGAGTCGACCAAGTTCACTTCGGAGACCACAGCAGACAAGCTGATGTCGGACACTTCTTTGGAAATGGTGTCCACAACATTGGCCTCCTTATCCTTGTTTTGTTTTGGCAGCCTGTAGTTCGCCGATTTATGCCCAACCTTGTTGCAATTGAAGCACTTTCCTTGGAATTTCTTCTTGACAATTCCTCCCTTTGGTCCCAACTTGGATCCGGGCTTTCCTTTCTTTTTGGAGCTATCATGCTCCACCACATTAGCCTTAGCAGAGCTCGCGGTTGCATTGGAGAACTTTTTCTCAGTCCGCCTATTGTCTTCTTCGATGCGAAGCCTGACAACCAATTGCTCAACAGTCATCTCTTTCCTCTTGTGCATCAGATAGCTCTTGAATTCCTTCCAAGAGGGGGGTAGCTTATCAACCAGCGCATCTACCTGAAAGGATTCACTAATGGCCATTCCCTCAGCATGTATTTCATGAATTATCAATTGGAGCTTTTAAACTTGACTAATGACAGTCTTCGAGTCCACCATCTTGTAATTCAGGAATTGACCCACTAAGAACTTCTTAGCACCCGCGTCATCGGACTTGTATTTTTGGTCCAAAGATTCCCATAATTCCTTAGCTGTTTTCTTTGAGCTATACACATTGTAAAGCCCATCAACTAAGCCGTTAAGCACATAATTCCGACACAGAAAGTCAGAATGGTTCCATGCATCAACCGCGTGGAATGCTTGAGCATCCACTTCATCCTCTCTAACAGTAGGAGGATCCTCTTTCAAGAATCTCGCAAGATTCAATGTTGTCAGATAAAATAAAATTTTTTGTTGCCAAGTCTTAAAATTCAGCCCACTGAATTTATCAGGCTTTTCATTGTGGTTCACAGGAACCGAGACCGACGAAGGTCGCGTCGAGGTCAAAGAGCGAGTTGGGACCGAGACAGACGTTTGTCCCACAGGTGACGGCTCAGGCATCATAGTGTTGCTTCCAGCAGGAACAACCACATTCATGTTATCAGCCATTTCTAAAAACAAAATTTCCAAGTTAGTAAGGAAATTGGCAGAATTTCAAACAACCACAAAAACGTTTTTTTTCCTTTTTCTGAAAACGTTTTGGTCCTTTTTTTTTTCCTTTTCCTGAAAACGTTTTAGTTTTTTTTTATTCCCTGCAAAACCTTTTTTGTATAAATCCAAAATATGTTTTAAAATTGTTAGCTGAAATAGGATAATACAAAGAAAGCCAAAACTATGGGGAAATGAAAAGCCGAAATAGTACAATGCAAATTCAACCTTTCTACCAAACTCGGAATTGTATGAATGTCGAGGCACGTGAACCACATTTTCCTTAAAATAAATTCATCCCCTCCGGTGAGTGCTTGAGGCAACGTAGGACGTCCGTCTCCCGTGATACAATGACAACGACGGTAGCTCGATGCACTATTGGAACCGTCTGGCGAACTAGGACTCGGACCTTCCCTTTATCACCAAACCGAACTACAAGAAGACAAAGAAACTGGAAAAAGAAGAAGAAGAACTCGTGGGAGAAGAGCAGAATTTGTTTCTGTGCAAGTGTCCTTCTCTTTCATGTGAAGACGCCTTATATAAGCTCTGGAAAAAAGGTTATGAAACCAAGAATTAAAGGCCTTAATCTCAATTTTAATTGTGCATAAAACGTTTCCTAAACCCGGCCACAATACACATCCAGATTCAAGAAAAAACTGATTCAATAACCAGCCTTAATCATCACAATTAATCTCAGTAATTAAGCCTTCTTTAATCTCCATTAAGCACAACATATGCAAAGGCCAAACGGCTGGAAGCTAGAAGGACTTGTCTGCAGCAAAAATAAAAATTACAAAAGTAAGCTCTGGAAAAAAGGTTATGAAACCAAGAATTAAAGGCCTTAATCTCAATTTTAATTGTGCATAAAACGTTTCCTGAACCCGGCCACAATACACATCCAGATTCAAGAAAAAACTGATTCAATAACCAGCCTTAATCATCACAATTAATCTCAGTCATTAAGCCTTCTTTAATCTCCATTAAGCACAACATATGCAAAGGCCAAACGGCTGGAAGCTGGAAGGACTTGTCTGCAGCAAAAATAAAAATTACAAAAGTAAGCTCGCACGGAGCGGGTTTTCTGGTCCGGCATTCGTGTCCGCAAGTCGCGGGCGCACACTTTAAGTCCCAACCTGCTGGGATCGTGATTCGTACCCCCCCTGCGCGTGAGAGAGCCTCTCTGGTATACATGCTTACCTAGGCTTCAAAGTGCAATCACTTATAAACACCACATTGGCTTCACTCCTAGCCAATGTGGGATTTTTGTAATTTTCCTTCTACATTTACAATTCCAAGTACCACACTTAGACCATCAATTTCTCATTCACCCAAAAACTATTTTGAGTGTTTGAATACTCGATTTCGATCTCCTCGCGACGGAGAACGCAAATCCATCGAGACTCGTCCCAAAAACCTATTGGGCCCCATCCGAATATGGCCTTCAAAATGGGCCTTTAAAATGGCTTCACAAGCCATTTTTTCCAACACTTTCAAATGAATAAAGTTCTATGTGAAGCTTGTTCTCTTGGTAAACTGATTACAAGACCTTCACTAGCTAAAATTGAAACAGAATCACCTACATTTCTTGAACATATTCAAGGTGATATATGTGGGCCTATACACCCTCCGTGCGGACCATTCTGATACTTTATGGTATTAATAGATGTAGTATATGGTCACATGTTTACTTATTATCAACTCGGAATGTGGCATTTGCGAGATTTTTTGCCCAGATAATTAAATTACGAGCACAATTTTTAGACTATACAATCAAGAAAGTTAGACTTGATAATATTGGTGAATTCACATCTCAAGCATTTAATAATTGTTGTATGTCCATTGGAATTATTGTCAAATATCCTGTTGCTCACGTGCATACACAAAATAGTTTCGCTAAATCATTGATTAAACGCCTCTAGCTTATTACTAGACCATTAATAATGAGAACAAAGCTACCTATTTCTGTATGGGGTCATGCAATTTTACATGTTGCGGTATTAATTCGCATCAGACTAAGTGCTTATAATAAGCACTCCCCTTTACAACTGACATTTGGTCAAGATGCAAATATCTCTCATCTAAGAATTTTTGATTGTGCGGTATATGTACCAATTGTTCTAACACAACACACAAAGATGAGTCCTCAAAGAAGACTATGAATATATGTTGGGTAAGAATTGTTGGTCTCCGAATCGAATTCGGATGCGGAAGCATGGTGCGGGAGAGGCGAATCGTGTATAACAAAAATTTTCATAAAACCTTTGAGATACTCTATAGATTATATTAATTTATGCACGAATAAATTAATCTCATTAATTCATTTATTAAGAACTCAATTAGGAAAAATACCTGGAGGCCGACTCGGTTGATAACTTGAGTTCTTTGACCTCGAACAATCCTTGCTCCAAAGCTTTGTGTTTAGAAAACCAATGTCTTCCACGTCAATTCCTAGAATCCACGAAGACGTGTGTGTGGGCACACATGAGACAAAACGGGTTAGAATAAACACTCGAATTTCCACAAACACCAATGCATGCACGATGTGGAATTTTTGGAGAAAAATTTTCTCCTTCCTCTCTACAAAGAGAATTTCAGCCAGCCTTGACAATTAGGGCTGAAAAATTGTTTCAAAAATTGTCTCAACAATTTTCTATCATTCTCATATTTATAGAGTAGAAGTCAAACTTCTAGAAGGAATCCAATCTCTATCTCCAAGATAAAGCTTGTCAATTATCTCCTATTTGAATTTTGAACAAAATCTCCTCTATCCCTTATCCCTTGTGGCTGGCCATGCTAGGGATTCCTATTCCTGTGTGTGGCGCAGATACTGGATAGGGAAGGAAGAGAAAATCATCCTTTATCCTATAGTCCAATTTTATTTCAAATTCAAATTCGAATTTAAGTCAAACTTAAATTAATTTGAATTCTAAGTTGAACAACTTATCAAATAAGTTTAAATGGATAAATCTAGATGTGTTCAAATTTAAATTTAAATAATCACATTATTTAAATAATAATTAATTCTCAATTAATTATTTTTGAGTATTTAATTTTTAGAATTCCGTAATTCTAAAATTTCTCATTTTGCCCTCTTTGTCTGGTAGAATTACTAGGACGACACGGGGACTAATGGACCTATAATCCCGAGCTCCAATAAAATTAATAATCAATTAAATGCTTTAATTAATTAATTATTTATATTAATTCTAATAGTTATGCCACTATAAACTTGGAATTGCACTCTCAAAATTATAGACATAAATTACTTCTAAATTGTGAAGTGTCCATTTGATATAGTCATTGCATATAGATCAATCCTCCATAAATAATTCATAATTAAAGCAAGGTAAAATC
>NW_010366287.1:591206-592630 GCF_000414095.1 Morus notabilis | reverse complement strand
AATTTTTATTGATATTCATAAAATATTCATAAATATATGCACATAAAATAATGAATAAACTCTTTTATTAAATAAATAATAAATATCCTATTACATCTTATGCTTCTAGGACACCATTCCCAACAAGAATCCCCTTTTATCATCAGAAATTTTAAGCCTCAAATTGGTGATGTTTTTACGGTACGTTTTGCTAATTGTCATTTTAATGAGGTAGTCTTCCCAGCATTAGGGGGAGAAAATAAACAGCTAGAAATAGAAATTACATGGTGTGAACATTAACACAAAGCAATGTGAACTAGAAGTGCAAAAGATTATGCACTTACAAAACTTAGCAAACCAATTACTAGATGTTGGGAATGGTGTCCTAGAAGCATAAGATGTAATAGGATATTTATTATTTATTTAATAAAAGAGTTTATTCATTATTTTATGTGCATATATTTATGAATATTTTATGAATATCAATAAAAATTCCATGATTATTTATGTAACCTTAAACATTGTATATAAGTGTTATATACGAGAGGATAATGTTTAAGGATAATAATCAAAAAAGCAATGTTCATAATGAATTTAATTAAAGTTCAGAATCTTTAATTAAAACATTGTTAATACATGTCATTCTCATTTAGAATGGAACGGTGTTATTCGCACTGTTAATATGGTGATATATTGAATGAGTGTATTTCGCATAATGAGATTATGTGGAACAAGGACACATACACAATATGAATTTCTAATAATTCCGTTAAGTATAGAAATTCTAATTGAGTATACCGATGGTCATATATAGGATGGTCTTAATCCTGAGTTCTTAACAGACTCCTATTTATGGATTTGTGTCTTTTGATTTACTCAGTATGGATTCTGAGATCCTGAATCCTATTCCTTGTATTTTGGAGACATGATGAAGTAGGTAGTCGAGAATGTTATTACACGAGATGGAATCCATTCCTTCTTAAGAAAGAAATAGATAAATAATTCTCTTGAGGGTTGATTCGGTACTTGGACCAGTAGGAGCTCCGATTCATGAATGTGTTTTATGAATCACTGTCCATTAGAGAATCAATGGTATTCAAGGATAAAGATGTAATTAGAGAAGTTAACAGATTTTACCTTGCTCTAATTATGAATTATTTATGGAGGATCGATCTATATGCAATGACTATATCAAATGAATATTTCACAATTTAGAAGTAATTTATGTCTATAATTTCGAGTGTGCAATTCCAAGTTTATAGTGGAGTAACTATTGGAATTAATAGAATTAATTAATTAATTAAAGTGTTTAATTGATTATTAATTTATTAGAGCTCGAGATTATAGGTCCATTAGTCCCCGCGTCGTCCTAGTAATTCTACCAGACACAGAGGGCAAAATGAGAATTTTAGAATTACGGAATTCTAAAATTAAACACTCAAAAA
>NW_010366287.1:588954-591135 GCF_000414095.1 Morus notabilis | reverse complement strand
TAAACTTATTTAATAAGTTGTTCAATTTAGAATTCAAATTAATTTAAGTTTGACTTAAATTGGAATTTGAATTTGAGTCAAAATTAGACTACAGGATAAATGATGATTTTCTCTTCCTTCCCTATCTGATATTAGTGCCTACACAGGGATAAAATCCCCTTAGAATGGCCGGCCATAATGGATAGAGGAAAAGTGGAGATTTTTGTTTCAAATTCAAATAGGAGATAATTAACAAGCTTTATCTTGGAGATAGAGATTGGATTCCTTCTAGAAGTTTGACTTCTACTCTATAAATAAGAGAATAGTAGAAAATTGTGTACACAATTTTTTGAGACACAATTCTTAAAAACGAATTTTTCCCTAATTTTTAGAGGTGGCCAAAATTCTCTAAGAGTGAGAAGGAAAAAGTTTTCTCCAAAAATTCCACATCGTGCATGCGTTGGTGTTTGTGAAAATTCGAGTGTTTATTGTAACCCATTTTGTCTCATGTGTGCCCACACACACGTATTCGTGGATTCTAGGAATTGACGTGGAAGACATTAGTTTTCTAAACACAAAGCTTTGGAGCAAGGATTGTTCGAGGTCAAAGAACTCAAGTTATCAACCGAGTCGGCCTCCAGGTAGTTTTCCTAATTGAGTTCTTAATAAATGAATTAATGAGATTAATTTATTCGTGCATAAATTAATATAATCTATAAAGTATCTCAAAGGTTTTATGAAATTTTTGTTATACACGATCCGTCCCCCGCCACGCTTCCGCATCCGAATTCGATTCGGAGACCAATACTAGATGCATTCATTGATACAAAAAGGTGACTAAATCATATGTACCAGCTGTAAATTTTTGGTTTCCGATACGATTTCGGATGCTGAAACGTGTAATTAGCGGATCGTCTATAACAAAAATCTTCATAAAACTTTGAGATATACTATAGATTACATTAATTTATGCACGAATAAATTAATCAAATTAATTTATATACCTAGCGAACGTTTAGGTCGATAACTTGAGTTCTTTGACTACAAATGTTCCTTGCTCCAAGCTAGTTTAGAACACATGAATCTTCCTCATCAATCCTTGAATCTACGCAGACATGTGTGTGGGCACACCTGAAATAAAACAGGATTAGTAAATAAACACTCATGTTTTCCATGAATATCAACACATGCACGACGTGGAATTTGAGAGAAAAATTTTTCTTTCCTCACTCTATAAGATTCGGCCACTATAGCTAAGAGAGAGCAAAAATTGTGTTCTCTAATTTTCTGCAATTTCTTATTTATAAAGTAGTAGTCACACTCCAAGAAGAAGTCTGATCTTTATCTCCAAGATAAAGCTTGATAATTTTGAAACAAAATTCACTATCCCTTATACATATGTTGACCAGCCACAGAGAGATTCCTTCATGTGGTAGGCACATGCTGCAGGTAAAGAATAGGGTAAAATTATGCATTTATCCTGCTGTCCAATTTTGACTCAAATTCAAATTACAATTTAAGTCAAACTTAAATCAATTTAAATTTCAAATTGGGCAGCTTATCAAATAAGTCGATTGGATGACTTGGAGAGCAAGCAACTGAATCCCAGAGAGATTCATACTTTACTAGCGTTCACACTATGTAAACACATTTACATGTGTGTTCTAAAATTTAAATTTATATTTAAATAATCACATTATTTAGTTAAAAATTAATTCTCAATTAATTATCCTTGAATGTTTTACTTTAGAATTCCATAATTCTAAAATTCCCATTTTGCCCTTAGTGTCTTATAGGATTACAAGGACGACGCAGGGACTCATAGACCTATAATTTCAAGCATCAATAAATTTATGAATTCTATTAATTCCAAAAGTTACTCTACTATAAACTTGGAATTGCACTCTCATAATTATAGACATAAATTACTTCTAAACTGTGAAGTGTCCATTTGATATAGTCATTGCATATAGATCAATCTTCCATAAATAATTCATAATTAGAGCTAAGTGAAATCCGTTAACCTCTCTAATTACATTTTTATCCTTGTGTACCATTGATTCTTTAATGGACAATAATTCATAAAACAAATTCATGAATCGAAGTTCCTACTAGTCCAAGTACCAAAACAAGCCTCAAGGGAATTATTTATCTACTTCTTTCTCAAGAAGGAATGGATTCCATCTTGTATAATAACATTCC